>NW_020943841.1:291983-423546 GCF_900497805.2 Vombatus ursinus
GTGTGTGTGAGAGAGGGGTGTGTGTGAGAGAGCGGTGTGTGTGAGCTGAGCATGTATAGAGGGGTGTGCTGAGAGAGCAGGCAGAGTTCCACTGAACACTATGATGGGACACCAATTCCACTCCAGTCCTAGGGGGCAGCTTCTTGCTCAGTTGCAAAGCTTAGAAATCTCTGTTTCTCATGATCATCTAGCTCCCCCTGCCTAATTAGCTGTCAGGCAGACTTTCTAAGTGGGAGGTGTCACTGAAAGTACTGTCCAGAAGCACATAGCCCAAGTGAATTACTGTGGCTACTGTGGATTCGGAATAGCCAAAGGCCTTGATGCCCACACTTTCCCTGCTCCCCACCGTTGGCAGAAATTGTCCTGGAGTTTCTGCGGGTTGGTTCAGCTTGTAACAGCCTGGATAGTAAGTAGTGCAAGTATCTCTTATCCCCATTTTGCGGAGGAGGGATACAAGGTTTAGAGAAATGAAATGATTCCTGCCAAGTCACACGGCAACCAATCGTCAGAGCTAAGACTCAAATCTAGGGCTTCTGGCGCCAAGGCCAGATCCTTTGCTGCAAGAAGTCTGCTACCATGGGGGGAGGATAGTGACTTCATCTGCTAGGGCAGGAGCATTGAAAAACATCTAACAGTTTATTTTCCCCACTCCAGTTTTCCAAGGACATGCACTCAACAGCTCTAATAAAGATTTCTTTGTCAATCTCTTGCTGGTGGAACATACAAGTCCATTTAGAGAAAATCCTACTTCGTTTCAGACACATACTCAGGAAAGAAGAATAAAGTATGGATGAATGGGCTTCACGGAAGGCAGGGAACTCTAGGTTCCCAGTAGCAATTCTTGTGGCAGTAACGGACGGTGGCTATGAGTATGTGAGAGGGGGTGGGAGCCAGGTAGGGGGCAGAGGAATTTCTCTATTTCCTCATTTTTTTCTGTCCTTCTTCGCCCTTGCTCCCTCTGCCCCCCACTTCCACATCAAGTGGGAGGTTTGGCAGCGCTAACATCTATGTCTCCATCCCATAGTTGAAGTTGAAAAATTACGAACTCTGGACAATGAAATGGTGATTTTGATTCTATCCTGATGGTACAAAGGGATTTGCTGATGTGCTAAATGAGACAAAGATAAATAACAAACAGATGTTCTCACAAAATGTTCATTAAATCCCTGCCTTGTAGAAGGTGTGGAATTAAATGTCTTCCCATTTTAAATGTGTTCTGGAGTAAGTAGCTTTTATATCTTAATGCTCAATTTAGGGAAGACTAGCTTTCTCTATAAAAATCACTGTAACCAATGACTTACAGACCATTCACTTGTTCAAAGGGGTTTGTCATGAGTGGTTTAAAACTTTTTCTTATTGCTTTTGACAGTTCTAATTATGCCTAAAATGCTTCCTCATCCCAGTGTGGAGGTGCCCTGGAGCCTCGAAGGCTGTGCTGGCAGAGCAGAAGCTCTGGCAGATGCCATCAGGTGGGAAAAGCTGTGAGTCCAGGTGCAGGGTAAAATTGTGCCTCCGTAGCCCCGGGGCCCATCGAGCCAAGTGGGGAGAGTCTGGCCCAGCACCAGAAGGTTGGCCAGCAAGTGTGGGAAGAGGGGGAGTGTGATCGGTACTGGTGGAAGGAGGCTCCATTGCACAGAAATCACAGAGCCTTTTGGTAAATCACTCCTTCATTCCATAAGCATTTATCAAAAAGATGATTGTTCTATGGAGGGTGCTGTGCTCGGTGCTCCTCGATGTAGTCAAGTTCTTAAATAGACAGATAAACAGAGAGACAGACACACATCACTTACTATGTGCCTACTATGTGCCTGATGGTATGCCGAGGAAGTTTTGCTCAAGCCCCTGGGATCATAGGCATCCACAAGCATCCAAAACCAAGTTATCCTAAAGATGGGTGGGATGGACCCTAGAACACAAGATGTCAAGTGGTCATTGATCTGCAAGACCATCTCATCTAACCTCCTCATTTTGTAAAGCGGGAAACTGAGGACTTGGGAAGGATGGCCACTTGTTCAAGGTTGAATAATTCCTTAATGGTAAAGCTGGGATTTGAACCCAGGTCTTCAGCTTCAAGTTCATAAGGCAATGAGCCATAGTGGATAAAGCCCTGGATCTGGAGTCAAGAGACTTGGATTCAGATTTTTACCTTGAATACTCTATGGTATAGGCAAATCATATAGCCACTTTTCTTTTTTGGAAAATGTGAATAATAGTACGTGAACTCCCTACTTTCCAGGGTTGTTGTTCCCTGAGGAGAAAGAGCAGAGAGGTATCTGAGGAGTTACTTGTCACATATGTTATAGACGGGATTCTTGGTCAGCCACGAATTAGACTAGTCCAGTGGTATAAACTCAAATAGAAAGGGATCACTTCAAGCAGTATATTGACTTAGAAAACCACCAATTAAAGTGATCTCTGTTGGATTTTTATTTATGTTGTTAAACATTTCCTAACGACATTTTAATCTGATTGGGCCCATGTGTGGCCTGGAGCTTGATGGTCTCTGAAATTCAAGTCCCTCTGGCCTTGATGGCCTCTGAAATTCAAGTCCCTCTGGCCTTGATGGCCTCTGAAATTCTTTCCAATTCTGAGCTTCTGTGGTTCTAGAGGAGAAAATCTCAAGATGGAGGGTGTAGTCATTGGTATTAGATTTTCCAGAGAAGTCAAGGAGAAGGAGGATTTCATTGACCTAGGGCTCTGAGTAAAATATCTCACATTTAACGTTTTTAGGATCATAGATGGCTGAGGTTGGAAAGGACCTTGAAGATCATCTGCTCTAACCTCATTTTGCAGGTGAGGAAAGTGAGGCCCAGAAAGTGAAGGGGCCTTGCACAAGTTCTTATAAGCCAGTTTCTGGCTGCGGGAAGTTTTGAGCTCTGTTTTCTGGACCACCAAGTTTTCCTTCTGTGGGGGTGGTGCTTTTTTTTTTTCTTTTTTTTAATGGTAATTTTTATTTATTTTTTTGTTTTCAACATTTACTTCCGCAAGATTTTGAGTTCCAAATTTTCACCCCATCTTACCCCTCCCCCACCCCAAGATGGCATGCATTCTGAATACCCCTTCCCCTAGTCTGCCTTCCCTTCTATCTCTCCCTTCCTTCTCTTGTCCCCTTCCCCTTCAATTTTCCTGTAGGGCAGGATGGATTTCTGTACCCCATTTCCTGTATTTCTTATTTTCCAGTTGCATGTGAAAACATTTTTTTTTAAACATGTGTTTTTAAAACTTTGGGTTCCAAATTTTCTCCCTTCCTCCCTCCCCACCTCATTGATAAGGCAAGCAACTAAATATAGATTATATATGTGCAGTTATGCAAAACACTTCCATACTAGACATGCTGTGAAAAACTAACTCTATTTCCCTTAATCCTATCCGGCCCCCCATTTATTCTATTCTTTCTTTTGACCCTGACCCTCCTCAGAAGTATTTGCTTCTGATTAGGTGGTGCTTGTTTTTAACAAAAGAAATAACTAAGCCGCAGAAGCAGTGTCTTAGTCTTTTCAGATACGGGTTCTCTTCCTTTGCTAATCAAGCTCTGTTATTGGAATCTGTCCTGTTGAAATGCACAATTGGGGACGTGGGTGGATTGTTTGGCTCTGTTGACTCACACAAGCAGAACAGACCAAGGGAGGTATGTGACGTGTGTCTGTATGGCTGATAGCCTTACCTTCCAGTCTCGCTTGGGCGTGTTCTCCAGCTGGGCAGGATACATGCTTTTGCTAGTGGTGTCTGGTGTGAGCATCATTCTGCAGTGAATTAATTTAACAGGGTTGGCATTTCAACAGTCACAGTCGCATTCCTTAAGAAATCTAATTTCGTTTCCAATGGCTTTTCAGTAGTGATTTGTAAAGTTCTGATACCCACATGCCAGAGGATGGGCAGGAGTGTCGGTCATGTTGAAATGGTTGTACCTAAAGTGGAGGTTAAGGTGCTCTATTTCATTCCTGGCATGAGTTGTTATCTTGGATAATAGATTAAATGGGTAATTCTCTTGGCAGAAAAGTTGCTGAATATTTTAATGTCCCCATACTCTGCCAATGTTGTAGGTAGGTAATAGTCCCTTTTGAGATAGACGTTATGGACATCATGTCATTCACCTTCACACATTTGACTGAAGCAAGTGGTGGTGGAATAGAAATGAGAGTGTTATCACTACATTCGAGAGTAGGAGTTTAGTCATTTAGGGCGGAAGCACAGAATGCACCAGCCATGCCTTCCTGTCCATGTAACCCTGACATGGGATGCCCCTCACCAAGAGACCTTTCTGTCAGGTGAGCTACAGAGTGTGACATGTAGTGCTGTTTAGTGGAAGACCTACTTCTCTTCCATCAGCATTCAAGAAATTGGGGCAATTTCCAAGGAAAGCCTAATTCAGTAGCTAGATTTGCAGGAATGTGCTATGCTCGTAAAACTTATAGAAGGAGAAGATGAAAAGAAAGATGGGAGAGAAACAGAGACAGAAACAGAGAAAGACAGAGACAGAGAGTAGAGAGTGAAAAAGGGGAGGGAGGGAGGGAGAGAGAGAGAGAAAGGAGTAGAGAGAGAAAGAGAGAGAGAGAGAAAGGGGGAGAGAGAGGAAGAGAGAGGGGGGGGGAGAGAGAGAGAGAGAGAGAGAGAGAGAGAGAGAGAGAGAGAGAGAGAGAGAGAGAGAGAGAAATAGAAAAGCTGGAAAGCAAAGCCAGCTCCATTTTGATTTCTGGGTGGTTATTCAATTGTTGTCACTTGATTTATAATACAATACAAATGGCGATATTTAAATGCAATCCTGTATATCAGCATGAGAGCATGTTTTGAAGACAAATAAAAAAAAACTGATGAGATCAGTGAGAAATTGAAATTTAAGAATAGGGACTATAGAATCTTCCATAGTTCAGGTGAGAATTATTCCCTTCCTCCTGCTCTTTTTCTTTCCTTCTCTTATATTTTAGTTCAATAACTGAACTTATAAAAACATAATTTTTTATGATAAAAATGGTACTTTAACAGGAAGCTGAGCAACGTTGCCTTGTATCATCAGACCCTTGAATTCTCTCTTAACTACATAAATTTCACAAGGCCTGGGTCACTCTAGCCAAATTCAGAAATTATAAATGTTTCTTTAAATTCTTCTTTATATCCCATTTATACCAAACAAAAGATGTAACCCTGTCCTTGTCTACAGGGAGAAGGGAGGAATGAAAGTCTAAGAAAACAAGGCCTTTTCACGGTCACAGCAGATGCCTCTTTGAAACCAACTAGGAGAAAGTGTGCTCCCCAACATCAACATGCCCCAGGCTCACTGCATCCCACTGCTTCAGCAGTGGCAAAAAGCACTGGATTTGGTGCCAGAAAACCTGGGTTTGATTCTTTCATGGTCTACCTGGTTGGCCTTGGCTAAGTCCCTTCTCTCTAAGCCTCAGATTCCTCCTTTGTCAAATGAGAGGATTGGACAAGAAAGAATTCTCTGAGCTTTCTTCCTGCTCTAAATTCTGTGACCCTCTCCAACCTCAAGTTAGACTGCTGGGGTTCTGCTTCCCCTTCCTTACAAGCTCTTTCTCTCCATCATTGTTGCTAATAATTAGGGAGATGACCAAAAAAGAAGAAGAAAGGGGCTCAGGGAACCTATAAATAAGCACAGCTCTGATCCTGAGGAATTGACAGTTGACTGTATTCTGTCATTTGTCTGCCCTTCCTCTTCCAGGATGGCAATTTTAGGCTATTAGTAGAGGTGATGAGGATCTGAATTAGAGGGCTTCAATGGAGGTAGAAATAAGGGAACCCAAGGTCATTTGGCCTTTTGGGAAGGAAGAAAATGTCATCTCAAGGTTGTTGTTTTTAAGGCCTTAAATACTGAAATGGCTCCCAGATAAAAGGATAAAACCTGATTTCTGCCCCCTCCCCTTTCCTCACTAATGGCATCTTATTTTATTGGTAATAACATAAGAATTGTCCAACTGGGTAAATACCTAGTATCCATGCTGCTCATTATTGTGACTCTGAACGGGGATCCATGTGAGGGAACGTGGTAGTTCTTTCTGAAATTACTCTCAGAAGGATAACTATGTCCTTGGAGGCGGGGGTGGGGGGGTGGGAGGAAAGAATTTAGTTTTCTTGTAATAACCCCTAGTGAATCAGTTACCCATAGATTTATCTAAATTTGTAGGGATCCTGTAATTGTTCCTATCTGTATCACCTTTGGAAGTCATGAGTTCCACATATTTACTCCCTGTTGTGTAAACTAGTCTTTATTTTTGATGGGGTGAAAATTACCTCTTTCAAAGTTTCTAATACAGGGAATTTGGTGAACAGCTCTTTGTCGCCCACTATCACTCAAATCACAGTCTTATAGATTTCAATCTCAGCCTTCATCCTTCCAGATTTAATAAGTTCTATTTTCTTTAGCTTCATACATGGAGAAAAGCTGATCTTCATGTCCGCCTTCGTCTTAGTTGCTTTGCTATGGACTTTCTCCATCTCCATGGCATTATTATATCTTTTTTGACTATGATGATGACACTTCCCACAAGCCTCTCCAGCTAGCTCTGGATAGAATTTGTTTTATTTATGATCACCTGGACCTTTGCTACTAGGAGAGAAGGAAATCTAAGAAAAATTCATGGAAACTTCCTTAAGGGAATGTTTGAGAAAACTTGCATGGGAATCCTGGTCATTCAGCCTCACAAAAGGGCTTCCAGAATGTTGGGTGAGCCTCTTGTATTTAGTCAATAATACTCAATAAACATTTAGCAAGCACTTATGTGCCAGGTACTAGTACTAAGCACTGGAGATACACATACAAAAAGAGAAAGACACTGCCTGCCCTCAAGTAGCTTACAATCTAATGGGGTAAGACAAAATACAATTAGAAGTTAGATAAAAGTCTAGGAGTTTGAGGGATTTTTTAGTCCTTATTTCTCAACCTCCTTCTTATCTTCCTCTCTCTTCTAAGCCCAAGAGAGCTTTAGCTCTGAGGCTGGCCTTCCCAGGATGGCCTTTCTGGGCCTCAGGCTTGACATGGCGTATTCTGTGGTGGAAGGTTTGCAACCTAGACTAGAGCCCCACACTCCATTTGTTTCTTTTTTTTGCTATTGGGAACAGGTAACAGTTTGGCCATCTGCCTCATGGTGCATTAAGACTTATGTGGTTCCTGAAGTAACTGGATTACATCCAACTGTAGCTTGTCTAAATGAGATTCAAGACCTCCAATTGAATCCAGCTTCAAGAAGGGAGCAGTTAAAGGAGTAGAAGTCCAGAGGTCATTCTTCCTTTGCAACCTGGATACCAGGAGAATATTGGCTTTAAAAGTATGGGTTTTTTCAGCCTCAGGGAACATGGGATCATTGAAAGTGTGGCACAGTTTCCCAAATGCCATTCAATCCAATCTCAATCAATTCATTAATTAACAAACATTCATTAAGTGCCCACTATGTGCCAACCATTGCATATCTCCTCCTAGTGAATTCTGGACTGAACTCTTTGTTAATCTTCAGGGTTTGTCAAAGTTTCTCGTGTGTGTGTGTGTGTGTGTGTGTGTGTGTGTGTGTATTGTATACATGCATACATACATGCATACACTCATATACTGTCAACATGAATTTTAAAAGAAAACAGTCAATATAACAAAATGGAGGTCTTTAATCAGGGCAAGTGAGTTGCAGCTGGGGTACACACAGCCAGTGCTGGGTACCAACCCCCTCCAGGGGTCTGGGAACAAGGTTAAACTTGTATAGGATACTAAAACTGATAGTGATTAGGTTGTAGGTGGGAGGGATTGGACATCTCACCATTTCACTAGGTAAGTTGTTTTGCATAACAAGCAAAAGTCCATAAAGGAAGCTTGGGAATCTTGGAAGGGGAGGTTGGGGAGATCTATAAAATAATCAGAGGCTGGAAGTGACTGTGTCTGGCCATTCATTGGCAGCTTCAATCAGTTCTTAGGGAATTGTATTTGTCAATAGATACACACACACACACACACACACACACGTCAGATACATACACAGTCAATGGTCTGTCCTTCTAACTGCATCAGTGTGTATGTATGTATGTGTGTGTGTGTGTGTGTGTATGAGGAATTCAGAGAAACATGGGAAGACTTATATGAACTGATACAGAATAAAGTAAACAGAGCCAGGATAACAGCATACATGACAAAATATATACACACATATGTCAACAGTGTTTGTGGAAAGGGCTAAGAGCTCCAATTGCTTTTATGGCTAAGATGACATCATTACCTAGGACAAGCAGTAGGCATATCTAATGTTCTCAAATGTGAATTGTCTTTCCCTAGAAGGACATTTCAATCCCATTTTTTGTTTAGCATAATCCTAACATCTTATACTAGTATATTATACAAATTCTTATTCAGGACAAGTCTGTAGAAATAGGTCCTTTTTTTAAAAATAGATCCTCTGGGAGGGCTTAAAACAGTTTTCTTGATTCCATCTCTGATCTCTGACCCCTGAGTTGCTTGGAGAAATGTCAAACTAAACATGTTAAGCAAAGGAGAATATCTTGCCCATTGCTAGCCTTGCTTTAGCAAATAGTAAATGGTATCTTGGATAAAAGACTTCCATGATACAGATCTCTTGTGGGTCTCCTCTTCCCTCTCTGACTGCTCCTTCTCTGTCTTTTACCACCTCCTCATCTTTCATGCTCTTGATGTGGGTGGTCCATCAAGGTTCCTTCTTAGGCTCTATTCTCTTCTCTATTTAGATTCTTAAACTTGGTGTTCCCATACTGCCATTATGACTTGGATATTTCCATGTCCACTCCCAACCTTTCCCTAGAGCATTTTTCAGCTGACTGCAAGATATTTCTACTCCCACAGCTTTAGGCTCAACATATCTGAAGGTGAACTGATAATCTTGTCCCTAAAACATGCCTCTCTCCTTAATATCTCAATTTCTGTTGCTGGTACCTCCATCTTCCCAGTTACCCAGGCTCACAGTATCCAACCGATACGGACAAGTCCTGTCCGTCTGTCTCTGAAATATGTCATATTTATGGTCCTCCTCTCTCCTTTCACAGTCACTACACTTATTCAGGTCAATATCTCTCTTTTTAAGAAAATTAACATTTTGTTGATGTCTTTTTGTTTTTATATCATGGGCCTACAGTCAGCCTTCACTTGTAACAGAGAAAGATAGTTAAAACTAACCAACTCAATGACTATATCTGACAGTACATGCAGTATTCTACACGCATAATTGCTACCTTTCTGTGAAAAAGTGGGAGGTATATTTCCCCATCTCAAAATTGGTCATTACACTCACATAGCATTTGGCTTCATTTTAGTGTCCTTTTTTACTTATGTTTTACTTATGTTGTTATCATCATGTATACTACTGTTATGTTGTTATCATCATGTATACTATTGTACTGGCTCAGATTACTTTATTCTGGATCAGTTCATATAAGGCTTCCCATATTTCTCTGAATTCCTCCTTTCCTTCATTTCTTATGAGATAATCCATTACATTCATGTATCACAATTTTATCAAACCTAGGGGCAGCAAGGTGGCACAGTGGATAGAGCACCAGCCCTGGATTCAGGAGGACCTGAGTTCAAATCTGGCCTCAGACACATAACACTTACTAGCTATGTGACCCTGGGCAAGTCACTTAACCCCATTGCCTAGCCCCCCAAAAAAACAAAAAAACACCCCAAAAACAATTTTATCAAACCTCTTTCCCTTCCCCTCCCCTTTCTCAACTGAGGATCTCTCCTCATACTTTATTGAGAAGATTGAGGTAATTTTTTATGAGCTCCCTCTCTTCCCCTTTTCAAAATGACATAAAGAGTTCCTTGATATCTTTCCCTATTCATTTTTTTTAACTTCAATCTTCCTCGAAATTCCATACCCATTTTATTTGTCTTACCTCACGAAACAAACTTGAGTAAGCTCCTTTGACAGGGACAGTGTCTCTTCTTTTGTGTTGATACCACAGCCCCGTCATCCAACGTGGTACATGGTTGGGCACATAGTAGACATTCACCATTCCTTCCATTTGCAATGGCTGTCTTCCTCCCAGCCCACTCACACTGCCTCATTGTTCATTCTTCCAAGCCCACTTAAGTGAAGCTTCTTCAGAAACCTTTTTCTGTTCCCCACAACTGGGACTGATATGTCTCTCCCCTGAACAAGTTAGAGTATTTTGTATTTCCCTCTTGGGTTTTCAAATCCTGCCTTGTGGTATAATTGTTTGAGTCCCCATCTTCTCTCTCCTCCTGGAGTGTGAGTCTGTCCCATAAGGCAGTGGCTATGCCATGACCCTTTCAGAGACCTCCATAGAGTCTAACTTGGTGCCCTGCACATAAATATGTATTGAGTTGGGAGGAGGCCAAGCACAGTGTGAGAAGGATGGGATATA
Source organism: Vombatus ursinus (assembly GCF_900497805.2). Taxonomy (NCBI): domain Eukaryota; kingdom Metazoa; phylum Chordata; class Mammalia; order Diprotodontia; family Vombatidae; genus Vombatus; species Vombatus ursinus. The sequence goes on from NW_020943841.1 coordinate 302,337, forward strand.
GCAGATAGGAGGACTTGGGTTCATATCTTGCCTCTGACACTTAAGAGCCATGTGACCATTCACAAGTCACTTAACCTCTCAGCCTCAGTTTCTTCATCTGTAAAATGCTAATAATAATACTAGTAGCAGCTATTTCACAGGTTTGTCATGAGACTCAGATAAGATGTTGTATATGAAGTGCTTCACTAACTTTAAACGTCTATATAAATGTTAGCTCTCATTAATAGCAGTCTTCATGGTAGTTGTTGTTAGAATCAGAAGAATGGGTTCAAGTTCAGGCTGTCCCAGTTAGTACCTGTGTGGTCTTGGGCAGATGGTTGGTCAAATGAGGACATTGGACTATATGTCCTCTGAGGTTCCATCTTGCCCTGACATTGTTTTAGGATCCCTGGCAGCTTAGTTTGTTGGACAAGAAATTGGACTTTGTCAATAGGGATATTACTGTTGCCAATTGCAGATAAGGAATTCAAAAGAGAGAGAGGAAGATTTGGGAAGCAAACAGGTGGTTAAGAAGATAGTTGCCGAGGATGGCATCTGGTTTCCTTGACCATAGCTTAACACACAGGAATGATAAGCCTACAGGCAGGGATGGAATGGACCTAACAAAATCTGGCAAAAATGTTTGCCTATAATCTTACAAATCTAAAGGGCATTTAAATTGAAAGGGAAAGGGAAGAAAGAAGTCTGCTTCTTTCCATCAAGCTATATAACATAAAAAGTAACTATAATTTGAAAGAAAAATATCCTTAGAAACACCCAGAGATTCATAAGAGAGAAAACAAGGAAGGGCAATAGAAGCTCTGGCTTCAGATAGCTATATACAAATGCACAAAGTATGGCTCAAAGTGAACTAATGGTTTAAAAAACTAATTATACTTTATTTTAAAATTTATTTTTTAAAAATTTGCATTCCAAATTGTCTCCCTCCAATTCTAATCCTCCCCCACCCCTTGAGAAGGCAAGCAATATATCAGTTATACATGTGAAGTCATACAAAACATATTTCTATATTAGCCACGTTGCAAAAAAAAGGCAAGAAAAATAAAGTAAGTGAACTACGTGTGCTTCAGTCTGTGCTCAGAGATCAGCATGAAGTAGAGATTTTAACACTAGGTAGAAAGTTTGACCTCATAGGTATCACTGAGACATAGTAGAATGGGACGTACAAGTATACCAAGAATAGATTAGATCATAGAATAGGTGGGGGTTAGGTAGTGGGACAGAGGAGCCTTGTATATGAAGGTAGTGTTCCTTTGTGAAGGAAACCTAGGAACCAGTTGGGAGAAGCAAGGTAGAGAGCCCAGAGATCAATTAGAGGCAGAGGCAGAAAGAATAGTGCCATCAGTGTGATACTACTGGCAGCTTGGACAGAAAGAAACCATCTATGAAGAGTTTGGGAAACATGTATCAAGCCTGGCACATGTCTGCATGATTTTCTAATGATCAAAGACTGTGATTATCTGGGCATCTCTGCTAGGACTGTATTAGTATCAAAGTAGCTAATAATTTCTTGCTTAATGATAATTTTATTTGTCAAAAGATTAAAGAACCAATAAATGCTATTTTGGACCTGACTCTTACCAAGTGAGAACTGCTGGCTGAAGAAGAAATGATGGTAACATTGGAGAGAAGTAGCCAGGACTGGTGATGGAGGAGAGGAATGCTAAGTCCATTCTGCCATACACACTATATTTCAGGCGAATGGATTTTATAGGGTTCAGAGAAAGTATAGGTAGGATTCCATGGGAAGGGAAGGAAAGGAAAGGAAATAAGCATTGATATAATTCCTACTAGGTACCAGGCTACTATGCTAAGTGCTTTTTACAATTTATCTCCTTTGATCCTCACAACAACCCTGTGAGGTTGGTGCTAGGTTCCCATTTTACAGTTGAGGAAACTGAGGCAAATAGAAGTCAAGTGACTTGCTCAGGTTCACACAGCAAGTAAGTGTCTGAGGATGGGTTTGAAATCAGATGTTCCTGGCTCCAGGCCTATTCCAGGCTTTATCTGCTGTACCACCGAACTGTCTCGTGTATGAAAATTGTAGGGGGAGGTCAGTCCAGGAAGGATAGCAAACTTTTAAGAATGAAATTTTGAGGTTACAAAGAGAAAAAATTCTGATGAAGTTTGAAAAAGGGAGTTGTGTAAAGAGACCAGTGTAGATGCACATGAATCTTCTTGCCCACCTTATATTTTTAAAAAGACATGTACCAAAGATACAGCTAATGGAGAATGAATATGAAAGCATACCACACAAAAATAGGATTAGGAGTTGAGATTGGCTGGGATGCTAAGAGGAGAATAAAAGAAGAGAAGGGACCACTGAATGGTAATTGATGACATTAAAGAGATGAAGTTTCCTTTGCCAAGGAGAATGATCTTGGGAAAGAGGCATCATGGTGCAGTGAAAAGAGGTGGATTCAGAGTCACAGGTCCTGGCTTCCCATCCTATTCCTGCTGTTTTCTGCCTGGGGGACTTCAGGCAAGTGACTTTACCTCTTTGGGCCTTACTTTCTTCATCCCTTTCAGCTGAGGGGGTTGGACTTGACCTCAAAGGCCCCTTCTAGCTTTAAATCTTTGATATCTTATCTTTGGATTGCAAAGGTCAGAACAATATAAATGGCTAGTGGGGAGCTGGACTCTAAGATTAGTAGGGAGATGGTGAGAGAGTACCCAGCTGTCCTTGCTTGATGAGGCCCAGATGAACTGTCTGGCTATCACTGGTATTAACCTATGAAAAAGCATAGAAAATAGGCAAGGTACTGCAAAATTAGAGAGGCCAAATGTTCTGATTTTCCAAAATGGAAAATTGTAGAATCTGACAAATGTAGGATAGTGATCCTGACATTGATTCCTGGTAAAATTCTAAAATGTATTATTAAAGAGATGGTTAGCAGACAAGTATAAACTAAGATAGGGATCCCTGCAATGTCATTAAGAACCGGCCAGGAGAGTGCCTCAGGGCAGAGTTACTGCATAGATCACAGGGTCCTAGATCCTGTGCTGGAAGGGCAACCCTATCATTTTGCTGATAAGGAGACTGACTTCAGCAATGCATTTGTCTGTTGCTCTCCTACTCTTTTCACTGATGAGATGGAAAAATGTGGACTAGGTGGATTTATAACTGATTGGCCTGGGTCTGCTCTCTCCCGCCGGAGGGAGAGGGCTGTTCTGTCTCCGTGGTCTTCCTGTACCTAGGGGGCGCTCTGTTGGCCCTCTACTATGCAACCGTCCTCTGTGCTCTCTCAGTTTCCTTCTCTATCGCTCCACCAATCCCAAACCACTCTGAACTTTCTCCCTGCAGAGGCCCCTGCAAGAGCCTCCCTTGATTCATTTCCCGCCGACTGGGTTCAGTTGGGGTCACAGCGCAGGCGCTGTGCTACTGGTGGCTTGGGCGTTGCAGTTTTCTGCTCCCACAGTGCACCTCGAGCTGAAGCGCGGACCAAGCTGAATGATTTTCAAGGTTTGATCGTACGGTGGCCTTGATTTTCGAGGACGAGTTCCTATGAAACCAGTATCCAGAAAGACAAACGAAGGCAAACCTGCCCCTGGAACTACAAGGACTATGAACAGGATGGCAGGCAGGTGTGATCATAATGAAGAAGAAAGGTATGACCATAGAAAGGGTGAACTGTTTAAAAATCAACTAAAAGGCCCTGGAAGTATTTTTTGGGACTTTAAGATAAACATTTTAGGTGTAAAGGATGATACTCCAATCCATTTATGTGATAAATGTGAATTACCTATTAAAATTTATGGGCGCCTGATACCATGCAAGCATGTTTTTTGCTATGGCTGTGTTATTTTGCATGTAAACAGAGCAAATAAGATATGCCCAGGCTGCAATGACGCAGTACAGATAATTGAACAACATATGCTGGGTTCGCTTTTCATGTGCAGCATGGTTCCAGGGTGCAAGAGAACATACTTGTCTCAAAGAGACTTACAGGCTCACATCAACCACCGCCATTTGAGACCCATAAAGTCTGTTACTCCTACTCTGATCAAAAATGTTCATCCTCCTATTGGTCCACCACCAGCTGAGATTCCTGATCGTTTTACAACACCTTTAGATGAGCATCAAGTGAGCCATATTCAACCAAAGCAGCACATCAGGATGCCACCACCCCCTTTACAGCATGTACCTGGGGAGCATTGTAATCGACCATGTGAGGACACTGGAGCTCTTTCTGCGGAGGTATTGATGCCTCCACCCCCACCCTCATTTCCTTGGGTGGGGCAGGAATCCTTTGGATTTTCAACAAGAAAGTTTAGCAATCTAATAACTGTTCCTATTCAGAATGATTCAAGTTCAGGTGCCAGAGAACCACCACCTCCTGTCCCAGCACTTGCTCACCAGAATACTGAATTTCAAGGTCAACTAGTGATTTCTCACCCTCCTCCTACTGTACCTCCGTGTCTACATTATGGACCACCACCACCACCTCTGCCTCCTCCACCTCCTGCACTACCAGTGAGCCACCCAATGCAGCATCCTTCCCAGGCAGCAGGTACTTTTCCTATTGTTTATAGCCAAGCTTTTTCTCCACCGGTGACCTCTGTTCTCCCACCAGTTCCTCCACCCTTTGGACATATCAGTGCCCAGAAGCTGCCGTATGTGCATCATCTTATACCAGGACTACCTCCCCGCCCTGGACAGGGTGGTCTGCCTGTAAAGGTCCCTGCACCTCACCACAGTTATCCTAACTCTTGTCGGTGGTTTCCTGAACATAAAGAAACTCTTAGGCGTCCATTCACACAGCCAGGTGGATTGAGGCCTGGTATGTGGCCTGCACCAAGAGCGCTACCCCAACATCTACTTCCAACTGCACGAATGCAGGGTCCACCTCAAGGAAGACATTGTGCTGATCAGATAAGATATAAGCCATATTACTATTGATTGGACTGTGAAGATACACTGGGGGTTGAGAGCTGGTACTGAACTGAAGATATAATGGGGTTCGAGGGTGCGGCTGAACTGTAGATAAAATGGGGGTTGGGGCAGGAATGAACTGAAGGTAAAAGGGGGGTTAGGGTGGGACTGAAGGTAAAATGGGGGTTGGGATAGGGCTAAATTGTAGATAAAATGAAGGTTGGGGCAGGAGTGAACTGAAGGTAAAATGGAGGTTGGGATGGGACTGAAGGCAAAATGAGGGTTGGGACAGGGCTGAATTGTAGATAAAATGAGGGTTGGTGGTAGGACTGAAATGAAGGTGTGATGAGGATTGGGGTGAAAGGGGCCTTTACCCTTCTGATGAATTTTGAGGGAGGAGAAGCACCTCATACAGAAGTGGCTGTGAAACACTCTTAGGGTCTTTTATCTTAAGCCTTGACCTTAGGACTGTTCCTAGTATCAAACGTGTCACTTCCAGAAGTACTACTTTTATTAAATTCTATGTTTAGTTTTTCTTGTGATATATTATGTTAACCTGTGTAAAATAACTACATTTTATTGTGTTCGGTAAAAAAAAGAAAGAAAGGAAAAAAAAAGGAAAAAAAAAAGAAAAAAAAGGAAAAAAAAAAAGAAAAAAAAGGAAAAAAAAAAAGAACCACCTGGCCTGATCCAAAGAGTAGTCAATAGTGGTTCAGTGTTCATTTGAAAAGAACTCTCTAGTGGAACAACCCAGGAATCTGTCTTGGGGCTTTTTTGGTTATTTTTAACATTCTGTACAATGACTTGGCTAAAAGGTAAAGACAGTGCTCGTCATGTTCGCAGATAATGTGTTTTCCCTCATAAAGCAGAGAGGGAGAATTAACAGATTGGGTGATGAGAGTCAGAATCTAGAAACATCTTGACTGGCTAGAATGTTGGGATGAATCTAATAAAATGTATTATTATAGTGATACATCTAACATTTTCACTTAGATTTGGAAATTAACTTGACAGATAGGAGATGTAGGAGGCATGACAGTATACGTCTGAAGATGATCTGGGTGTTTCAGTGGACTAAAAGCGCCACCAGTATGAATCACCAGTATGACAGGGCAGGTTCCACCTGCCCCAGTCTCCCATGATTTGAGACTGCATTAAGAGAGGCATAGTGTATAGGACTAAGAAGGTGATGGGCATCTATCTGCTGCCCTGTCCACTGGGGAGGGCCTCACATGGCCCACTTACTCTAGGCCCTCACCCTTCCCCATAATGTTACAACCCAAAATACTTTTCCTTGGCTACCACTTGCCTATATGTGTCATCTTTCCCTAGTAGTATGTTAAGGAATGGGCAGGGATTATTTTCAATTGGCATAAAATAAGAATGTAATAAATGCTTTTAATTGATTGTTCAACAAAATCATTTCTGTGTATCCCTCTGTTGAATGTCACCCAAATGCTTTCCAACATCTTTCCCCTTCTTCCCCTGGTTCCTATATTTCCTTACATGGATACACCTTATCAATAAATAGTGCCACCCTGCTCAACCATCCTTTTTGCTGTCTTGTTTCTTTTGAATGAGGTAAACTCATCTAGAGCCTTACTCTATTCATGAATTTTGTCTCCCACTAAGCCTCAGTGACATTAAACTGCCCGGCATCTGTGTAAAGACATTTATGGCTCTGGGTCTCAGGAAAGGCTCTTTCCTTGGATTTTTGTCTTCTGTGAATTTCAGGCTATCTTGAACACTGTGGGAATGGAATTGGGTAAGAGTTGGGACCCTGGCTAATATTTCAATGACTTTTAGCTTACTGGTTCAATTCTATCACATTTTCAGGGTATTTTTTTTCAGGGTTAGGGATAAAAACTAAACATTTATTCCTTCAAAAGCATTTATTAAGTGCCTACTATATACACTGTTCTGGCTTAGCAGTGAATCAGATTCAAGGATAGACAAACAAAACAGTAGTCACTGTGCCATATGGACTAAAAATCCTTTTGAGTATTTTATTAATTAAAAAAAAATCTTTGCTGAGCCCACCACTTGATGCATCAATCCGAAGCTGCTTGACAATTCAGATTTTTTTTTAAACTGGAAAACTTTGTATTGTAGGTGGAGGTGGGATAGCTGGACAGATGATCCCAATTTTGTTGGCAGCACCCTCCATAGGCTTTCCCTCCATCAGCCTGGATCAGTGTGTTGACCTTGGCACGTAAATGTCATACAGCTTCTTTACCACCTCTTTGATCTGATGCTTGTTGACCTTGAAATCCATAGTGAAGATGAGGGTGCTGTTGTCCTCAGTCTTCTTCATAGCAGACTCAGTGGTCAAGGGAAATTTAATGATGCCATAGTGATCAAGTTTGTTTCTCTTAGGGGTACTTTTCTGAGCATATTTGGGCAGTCTTCAAAGTCTTAGTGCCTTGGGTTGCTGGAAGGTAGGGGATATTCAGATCTTTTTGTGGCAATGGACACCCTTCAATACCACCTTCTTAGCCTTCAAGGCCTTGCACTTGGCTTCTGTCTTGGAGGGGGGGCAACCATTTCCTTCTTTGCCTTCGATTCCATCTTGGGGTGGGGGAAGCCAGACTGCCTTTTAATGAGCACTTTGAGCAATTGCAATGGAGGTTTGGCCAGCTGTGTCCCAATCCCAGCTCTGACCCTTTGTCTGGCTGGTATTCCATCAGGTGGATGCTCTCTGTTGTCCTCATCCCCTACCATTTGCTGGTGGGAATTTTTGTGTTTTTCTTCCTGGGGAGGGCTTTGAGGATTGCAGGGTTTTGGGTCACTTTTTCTAGACAGCTTGTCCAGAATGGACAGCATTCTGTGGATGCCCCAATGTTCCGTGGATGCCCCAGCTTTCCATGGATGCCACAGCTCCAGGAAGGCTTGCAGCAGTGGTGGGGCTACTGCACACACTGTGAGCAGGAGACAGCAGACCTGAAAGGATTGATTTTGTTTGTTTTTATGATTTATTCTGGCTCTGGGGCACTTTCTGAGTCCTTTAATTTAGGACCTTGGTCTTTGGGAAAGGTATTATGGGAAGACTTTAGGCTTGACAGTTCTAAGCTGCTAGCTCCCTCTTCCATTTCCCCTAGTCCTTGATGGACAGAGGTGGAGCCTCTTTTTTTTTTTTTTAAATAGCTGCCGAGTTGAAAGTCTTTGATTCCTAAACAAGGTAGTTTGATCATTTTAAATTGCCCTTTCTGTGCTGTTCCCTTGGCTTTGGGGGCTGGAGCTGTCATTTGGAATGCATGGGAATCTCTCAGTGCACTAATTCAGTGTAGTAGAAAAAGCACTGACCTGGCAAGATCTGGGTTCCAGTCCTGTTTCTCCTACCTGGTAGCTATGTGACCCTGGGCAATATACTTTAAGTCAATGCAATGGGCATTTATTAAAGCACCTTCTATGTGCATATCCCTTCTTCCATCTGGGCCTCAGCTTCCTCATCTAGAAAATATGAGAGCTGAACAAGATACCATCTCCAGTCCCTTCCAGCTCTGACATTCTATAGTCTATGTATAGTTTAGTGATAGGTATTTGATTCAAGTTTGAAGTCTCTGTGGAAGATACTATTTCTATTGGCATAGACCTGATCATACAGGTCTTCTCCTCAGCAATGTTCAGTAGCTCCCTTTTGCTTATGGAGTAGCTCATACCCCTTTGCCTGGCATTTAAGACATTCCACAATGCCCTGGTGCCACCTATCTGTCCTAGTCTTATCTCACTTTTGTCTCTTCTGCCTTCCCCTTTGGCATCAGCCATGTTGAATGGCTTTTATTTTTGCCAACACGGGGCACTGGTTCAGTTTCATGACTTTGTTCGCTCTATCCATTTACTGTGCCTGGCATATCTTCATTCCTGTTGTTTGGTTGGCAGATCTTACCCATCTTTGATATTCTACCTTCTCCAGGACTCCTTCTGTGACACTCACCAGCCCCACATCAGTGATGACCTTCTCCCTCCAACTTCTCATAGCACCCGAATGTCACTTCTCTATTGCCCTTATTCTGGAATGTTATATGCCATAGTAATCTGTGCTTATAATGGTATCTTACCTGCTTCCTAGATGGTAAGCTCCATGAGGGGAGGAACCAAATTTTATCTAACTTTTGTTTCTCTAGCAGTGCCTTGCACTATAACATACACACAGTAGACACTTCAGTGTTTATGCAATTAAATTTGATGCTGTTAACTCTTGGAGGATTGGGACTTCAGTTTTTTTAGTCAGTTCTTTTATTATACCAAATTGTCATTATGGGTAAGCTGTCATTTTTATGGCCAAGAGGAAGAGGTCCAGAGGGAGAACAGGTGCCATTTTTTCCATTTCTAGCTAAGCAAATTATTTTTTCACCTCCGCAAGCTTTTGAATTCCCAACTTTCTCCCCCTCTCTCTTCCCCCCTCCCCAAGATGGCATGCAATCTGATATAGGCTCTCCATATATATTCCTATTAAACATGTTTTCACATTAGTGATGTTGTAAAGAAGAATTAGAACCAATAGGAGGAACCACAAGAAAGAGGAAACAAAACAGAACAGAAGGGAAAAAAAGAGCAAATAGTATGCTTCGATCTGCATCCCGACTCCACAGTTCCCTCTCTGGATGTGGATAGCACTTTCTACCATGAGTCCCTTGGAGATGTCTTAGATCCCTAAACAAATTATTTTTAGGGCAGGGAGTGGTAAGGGCTTGAAAGTAGAGGCTTGTGGCCTAGGAGACTGTTAGAGGCATCCGCCTTTGGTTTTCTCAGCTCAAAAGCTGACTTTGAATCATAGCTTTAGAGCGCCAGCCCTGAAGTCAGGAGGACCTGAGTTCAAATTTGGCCTCCAACACATAACACTCCCTAGCTGTGTGACTCTAGGCAAGTCACTTAACCTCAATTGCCTCAAAAAAAAAAGAATCATAGCTCTAGAGCTGGAAGGGGCCTCAGAGGTCATCCGGTCCATCTTCCCTCATTTTACAGAGCTGGAAACTGAGGCCCAGGGAGGGGAAGTGACCTGTCCAAGGTCACAGAGTAAGTATCAGAAGTAAGATCTGAGCCTAGGTTCTCTGACTCCAAATCCCTTATTTCCCAACCTTGAATTTCAGTGACAACCTAAATTTGATCAGAGTGACTTTTATCTTCTCAACCATTTTTGTCTTGGCCATTATAATATAAGATTATAGTTTGCACTTACATCGTCAATCAAGAAACATTTATTGATTCATACTTTCCCTCTTTGTAGCTAAAAGCCCTACAGTCCCTGATCTAGCTATGTTCTGTTCTTTATTTAGGATTTAGGCCTGTTTATGTGGAATAGGAACTTCAGGAAGCTATGTGTCTATATGCAGAGACCAGAAGAATAGACAACTTTGTCTGGGGTTTTTTTTTCCTCTGGGCTTTCTGTCTTTTGACCTTGCCTAGGGGTCATCCAATAGCCATCACTGTGCTAATGCAGTAAATTGACAATTCAGCTCTGAATGTAAAGCACATCTGTCACAAATGGAATTACTTCCTTTGCAGTAGCATCATGCATTATTATAGGTGGAATTAAAAAAATACTGTATTATAGGTATAAGCTTCAGTTCCGCACACAACTAAGAATTGTGTGCTGTATATTAATATACATAGACGTCCAAGGACAAACTCAGGGTTCCTTTAGAAGAACAGGGCTATTTATGGTTATTTATTTATTCATGGATTCAAAGACTCTCAGGCTAGTTTCTTTTAGGGGAGTATGTATGTGTGTGTATGTGTGTGTGTGTATGTATGTGTTGGGGGAGAAGCCTGATTCTACCTCAAACTGTAGAATACACTGTTCACCTCCCTTGTAGCTTTCCCCCAGAGATGCAGGCCCACAATGAGAGAATGTTATGATATGACCTTAGAAAACAGACCAGAGAGGTAGTGAGGTGCAGTGGTAAGAGCACTAGATTGAGGGTCTGAGGACCTGGCTGTGACTCCCAGCTTGTGATACTAGCTGTATGACACTTCCCCTTCCTGCTCCTCAGTTTCCCCAGCTGTTGTAAAATGAGGCTATTGGACTTGATGGGACCTAAGGCTCCTCCCACCTCGAAATCTCTGGCCTGAAAGTACTGGGAAAGGGGGGGGCTCTTGGAGGTTAGAATGGCAAGGAGATGTCAGTACTGAAAGCTTTTCTGTGTTCACTGGGGAGGATAACAGCACATTTGATTTGATTTGTTTTTTCCCCCAAAGGTTCTGCCCTAATAACCTGTGATAATTAACCTTTCATTTTCTTCCTTCTTACCCTTTCCCTCGATTTTTTTGTCAGAATTTATATAGGGTAGAATGGATGGAGGGGAGGGGAGGTCTTCTTCTCTCTCAGTGCTCAGTGGAATGGCTCCTGGAGAAATACCCGCCTATTGTGCATCAGAATCTTCCTCTGACCTATAACATGGGGGTGCACGGCTCCTCAGGGTCACTGAGACAGCTATGGGCTTGTTTTGGGCACATAGATCATTCAATGCTGGAGTTTCATATTGGAAACTTTGTCAGCAGAGGAGAAAGGGGACTGTCGTTGCTGAGAGAAAGCTTTGCCTTCCTTATCAATCAGAGATGTTGGGAGCTGGGAATTGTTCCCTTAGACCATCTGCTTCGTCCCCCAGGACCCAGGCCAGGGTTAGGCCTCTGCATTCTGCTTTTCCCAGGGCTGTTTATTCGGCAGCGTTACCTTTGAGCTTTTGCAGTGGTGGAAGCAGCAGCATTTGGAAAGCTAGCTCTTCTTGCCTCTTCTGGCCCAGGGACTGCCAACGCACTGCCAGGAAGGTATTTATGAAACTCCCCTTGTCAAGTTTCCATCTTCTTTCCACCTGAGACCTTGAGGCCCCTGTAATGTTCCCTTTCTCTTCTTGATTGTTTAGTCACCCTCAGATATGTGGAGGAGCTAGGGTTTAGCCTTATTAAGCTGTGCCAGTATGATCTTGGAGTGAACGTAAAGGCTGCAGTTGGGCTCAGGAAGAGCCGTATCTGATGCCTACTCCAGATAACTTACCTGCAGGGAGGCCCTGGACAAGTCTTGTGACCTCTCTTGGCCGCAGTTCCCTCATTGATAAAATGGGGAGAATCAGATCACCCACCACCCAGTATGTTGTGAGGATCAAAAGCGACAATATTGTGTAAAGTGCTTTGTGATCCTTAAAGCCCTATACAGGTTGTCCCAAAAGTTGTAGTGCATGCAGTTTAAAGCTTTAATCGCTTGAAACTACACTGAGTCTTTTGGAACATGCTTTATAGATGTTAGCTATTTTTATTAGTTATTACTCTCTCTGGGCCTCAGGGCCTCATAAAAACTTGCAGTTGCAAAGTTTACAAATCACTTTTCCTCACTACAACCATGAGTTCTCACACCTCTGTACCTTTGCACTGTTGTTTCCCATGACTATCCTTCCTATCTGCTACTCTTCTATCCCTGCCCCCCCCCCCCGTGGAGTTCTTGTACTCATCTTTTAAATCTCAACTCAAATGTTTCTCCCTTCTGTGATCTCCTCCCCTCACTTTCTCAGACTATCCCTTCCTATAAGAGAGGTGGTGCAAGTGATTATCCTTGCTTTACAGATGAGGAAACTGAGGCTCAGAGAAGAAAAGTGATCTGTAAGGATAAGAGCCAGGATTGAGACTTGATGCCCCATCCTGTACTCTTTCTGAGACAGTCTACCGCCTCTCGATGCCAGGGTCACAACTGGTGATGGTAGAATAGTGGTTCCCAAAGTGTAGTCTGCATACCCCTCAGGAGTCCCTGAGACCTTTTTAGTGGGTCCACGAGTTCATATCTCTCTCTTTATCTCCCATATAAACAGAAGCTCTTGAGGGGTACTGAACAAATTTTGGGGGTGTATAGGGGTCCAAAAAGTTTAAGAAGTGCTATTCAGAGTTCTCTTCTCACTCTGATACTCCAGGACTTTGCTGTTTTTAGTTTTCTTTTGTTGTATCTCCTCTGGAATTGTTTATTAACTCAGGGCCCCCAAGGAATTGGATTGACTGAATGGAAATGCTTAGTCAGTCATTCAGTCAGCTAGTAAATGTTAGTTGACTGATTGGCTGATTGCCTTCCTCTTCGGATGCTGAGTTTGGCGCTCTTTGTAGCGAGGCTTCTCGACCTGCAACCAGTCTTCCCCCATTTACCCAAGTAGGATCACCATGGCATGAATTCATGGAATAGGCCCATTAAGGAACCCCTGAGATCATCTAGCCTAACTCCTTCAGTTTAAAGATGGGGAAACTGAGGCCCAGAAAAGGGAAGTGACAGATTTAATTGCTCACAGCGAGTTAGTGACAGAGCAGCTCTTCTGACTCCTAGCCCAGTGTTGTTTGCACAATCCAATGCTGGAGGTTTCCATCATTAGGAGTAGGGGTTCAGGCATGTGGTCCTCTGTCTGCCAATGGGAGAGAACCTATTCTTTGAATTTTATAGACCAAACTATGTAGGTCTATGTGGGTGGAAGGATTAGAGTGACCTTGCAATCTGTTCTACATAGTCAGCAACAACAATGAACCTACTATGTGTAAGGCACTGGGAATGTAATGATGAAAAAGATAGAGTCCTTGCTCTCAGGGAGCTTACAGCAGAATAGATGGGATATGGAATATTGACAGATACACATGATGCAAGGTAGAATGTGATCATTGCAAAGGGGAGTGCCAGACCAAGAGAGGGGAAGGAGGGGAGACCAAAAGTAGCAAGGGCTGATGGGGAAGAGAGTCCAGAGAGACTTGGTTTTGGCAAGACTGGACCTGGCTCTCACCCGCTCATAGCTATGTGACCATTGCCAAATCGCTGCACCTCTCTCTGCCTCAGTTTCCTCATCTGGAACATGGGGACACTTCATTACCAGTCTTTCAGGATTGTTGCATGGAAAATGTTTGGTAGATCCTAGAGTTTATAGAAGTGAGTGTTTTCTCTGATTTGGGCTGAAACCTTTCCTAGATGTTATTTCCCCCATTAAAGTGTGAACTCTTTGAGAATAGGGGCTGTCTTACTTTTCATTTGTATCCTAAAAGCACAGTACTTTGCACAGAGTAAGCACATAATAAATTCATTCATTCTTTAACATTCGTTCACCAAGCATTTAGTGAGTACCTCTGTGTATCAGATATCTGCTAGGAGATGGGTATCTAAAGACCCAAATGTAGTAAGTTATCCTCTCAAGGAGTCAATATTCCAGTATGGGGAGGGGGCAAGAATAACACGGACACAGATAAAGAAATGCACAATATACAAGAAATCATTTTGAGGAGAGGTACCAGCAACTGTACAGACTGGAACTCATGTAGAAGAGCTTAGCCTTGAAGGAAATGAAATTCTAAGCAGAAGAGGAGGGAAGGCGTTCCAGGCATGGGGCACAGCCAGTGCAAACCGTATGGGGGCTGGGAGACAGCATAGACTGTCATAGACTAGGAATAGCAGATAGGCCGATTTGATTGGAATGTGAGCTATGTGAAGAAGAGAAACCTGAAAAGGTAAGCAGGAGCCAGATTGTGAAGGGTTTTAAATGTCAAGGGGCAGCTAGGTGGCACTTCAGTGAATAGAGTGCCAGGTCTGGAATCAGGAGGACCTAAGTTCAAATCTGGCCTCAGTCACTTACTAGCTGTGTGACCTTGAGCAAGTCATTTTACCCTGTTTGCCTGAGTTTCTTCATCTGTAACATGAGCTGGAGAAGGAAATGGCAAACCACTGCAGTATCTCTGTCAAGTAAACCCCAAATGGGGTCACAGAGAGTCAGACACGACTAAATAACACAACAATTAAATGTCAAACATAGGGAGTTTGTATTTTGTCTTAGAAGTAATAGGCAGCCAATGGAACTTTATTGTGCAGGGGAATAACATGGTCTGACATGTACTTAAAAATGTCAGTTTGGTGGGTATGTGGAGGATGGATTCAAGAGGCAAGAGAGTGGATGCAGGGAGAAAAATTAGGAAGCTACTGAAGCAATTCAGGTAAGTGGTGACGAGGACCTGAACTACTGTTGGTGGGCCTATGAGTGGAGAAAAAAGGATAAATTTATTGGGGCAGAATGGATGAGAGTTGGCAGCTGATTGGGTATGAGTCAGGGTGGGGTGAGGGAAAGAGAATAGTTGAGATTGACTCTTAGGTCTGACCTGGATGAACAGAAGGGTGGTAGTGCCCTTGCCAGAAAGAGGTAAATTTGGAGGGTAGGGGTAGGTTTTGAGGGAAAGCTGAGTTCTGTTTGGGATGTGTCTTATTTGAGCTACCTGCAGGGCATTACTTGAAAATATCCAGCAGATAGTTGGTGATGCAGGACTAGAGGCCAGGAGGGAGCCTAGGGATGCTTATCTAGATCTAAGGATCATTTGCATAGAAATAATCATTGAAACTGTAGGAACTGATGAGAGAGAGTATAGAGAGAGAAATGGGGCTGGGACAGACCCTTAGGAAACACTCAGGGTGATAAGGTGAAACATGGATGACGATTTAGCACAAGAGATTAAGGAGTAGCCAGAAAGGTAGGAAGAGGACCAAGAGAGAGCAATATCTCACAAACAAGAAAGAAACTGTCCAGAAGGAGAGGGCGCTCACTGGTGTCAAGTATTGCAGAAAGGTCAAGAAAAAGGAGGACTGAGAAAGCCCTATTCGATTGGGCCATTAAGAGATCGTTGGGGATTTTGGAGAGAGCAGTTTGGTTGAAGTTGGAAGTCAGAATGCAAGGGCTGGGAAGCAAGGGAGAGCACTGGCGGTGGAACCAATTGGTATAGAAAGCTTTTTTTCCCTCTGATCATAGGGTCACAGCCTAGATCTTGAGCCAAAAGCGATCCTAGCGATCATATAGGCCATCCTCATCACTGGACACAAGAGAAAGCAGAGTTTCAGGAGCATTAAGTGAATTACAGAGGTGGGATCTGAACCCAGTTCGGAGAGCCAGTATTCTCTCCTCTATGCCACCATGTTTTTTGGTTGCGAAAGGGAAGAGAAATATAAAAAAAATAATAATAGTTAAAATTTATGTAGGTGCTGTGCTAAGTGCTTTACAATTATTATCTCACTTGATTCTCACAGTAACCTTGGGAAGTAGATACTGTTCTTATCCTCATTTTACGGGTGAGGAAACTGATGCAAGGATTGATTAATGACTTGCCCAGGGTCACACAGCTAGGCAGTGTCTGAGGCCAGGTTTGAACTCAGGTTTTCCTGACTCTAAGCCCAGCGCTCTATCCACTGAAACACCTTTCTTGTTGTTGTTCAGCCTTTTTTTTCAGTCATGTCCAATTCTCTGTTACCCCATTTGAGATTTTCTTGGCAAAGATACTGGATTGGTTTGCCATTTCCTTCTCCAGCTCATTTTCCAGATGAGGAAACTGAGGCAAACAGAGTTGAGTGACTTGTCCAAGGTCATACAGCTAATAATTCTCTAGGGCCAGATTTGGACTCAGGAAGATGAGTCTTCCTGACTCCAGGCCCAGCACTCTGTCCACTGTGCCACTAGCTTCCTAGAATGATAACTTGAGGCAATGGTAGACTTTAGTGAAGGTTTTGGATGCATAGAAGGTACCTTGGCTGTAACCATGGGGAATTCAGCAAAAATTAAGGAGTAACTATGCAGTGGTGCTTAATCAATATTTGTTGAATGAAGGGTACAGAGCAGTGTAGCAGGGGCAGATACCCCTGGAAATAAGACATCATTCCCATCCTCCAGGATCTTCTCCTCTAGTAAGGGGATATACCTTACCTCCATTGAAGGGGAAAGGAGGCCGAGAAAACTTGCCCACAGAGGTAGGAAGAGAGGCAAGCGAAATATTTTTCATGCAAACACAATCCTCTTAGCTGTGGATCTCCCGCTAATTAAAAAACCCGACTGGGAGCAATTGGGCCTTTCCCAGATTGACCGTGGTCTCAGCCTGATATTGATCAGTGGGGCAGTGTGGTTTGAAGTCCCTCTGTTCTGTAGCTTTCCTTTCAATAGGCTTCAGATGTCTATGTGCTAGGCCCCCAGATGCCTCGGGCAGTTTTCAGTGAGCATGGTGGGTACACTTTAGCCTAGCCTGTCTGGGGAGGAGAAGGGAACCAAGGCTAACTCTAGCCCTTGATTGATTGAGGAGGCGGTTTTGGAATACCCAGCTTAGCAATTCTAAGGGCTTTGTGTTTGGACGTGTGAACCTTAGTTAAGCTTTGTCCTAGGTTTTTCGAAGCAGCTGGAGCTTTGGGTCTAGGAAGACATTAATTTGTGTCTCCAGGGGCTGTACATAAATCGTGATGCTGAGAAAAGGATTTTTCTTTTTCCATTCAGAGCCCAGCAGGGAGGGGAGGGCAGGCAGGGAGTGGGTCTGTTTCTTTGTGTGCCTCCCAGCTCCCCATTACAGTTTAATTGACAAGAAGGAGAGCATTGTGTGGCCTATTACTGAATTCGAGATGCGCCATTTGTTTGAATGGCGTGTTCTTGCAATCAGCACCTTACTTCTTGAAGAAACTTCTCATTTCTATGCCATGTTGATGCAAATGTCACAGTTGCAGTAGATACCAACCTAAAGGTTAAAAAATTTAAATAATTTAGAGTTGCTTTCTCTTTTTCTTACCCATTTACACCTTATCATCCTTTAGTTACATTTGGGGCCAACAGGAGAGACGGCTCAACAACAGTATGTCAAACATTTACTTTGTGCATAGGACCCTGCTGGGGGAGATAATAGAGTTTAGGTAAAGCATAATTCCTGCTCTCGAGGAGTCAACAGTGTAGTATTAGTTGGGTAACAGTCTAGTTATGTAGTTTTCTAGAAATAGCACTACTTCTCTGCCCTTTGGCCATGGAAAGAATCCTTAGCCTCATGATAGAGTGGAATAAGCAGCAAAGTGGATGGCAAAAGGCCAGGTACTATCCCTCCTCCTTATTAGCTGTGTGACCTTGGGAAAGTCCCTTCCCTATTCTGCTCCCCAGTTTCCTCCTCTGTAAAATGGGGGAGGGGGTTGAACCAAATGACTTCTAAGGTCCATTAACATTCTGCAAAAGCTGGCATATTATATTCAGAAGTCAGCTCTGTGATCCTATATTGGATACATCCTTTTGTCAAAGAACCATTAAATTCCTACTTTATATGCTAGATATTGAAAGGGGGGATGGAAAGATGAATGGGTTAACTCCCTCAAGGAGCTTACATTCTCTGAGGCTAGGGAAGCTACCAGAAAGAAAGCAAAAGTAGACCCAAGTGGGCTGGGCTGGTCAGAATCCTTGAATAACAGTGTCAGAGCTAGAAGGGATCTTTGTGCTCATTGAATCCTCATTTTTTAGGTCCCTTCTAGAGAGGTGGTTGAATTAACAATGCCACGTGAACCAGGACCTGAAATCTCCTGACCTTTTGCAATATCAGGATGGAGGATGCTGTAGTGACCCGAGAGAGTCATGTTCAGAAGAGATTTAGAGCTGGAAGAGACCTTTAGAATCCACATTTTACAGATGAGGAAAGTGAGGCCCAGGGAGGGGGAGTGACTGTTCTCCTCACCCTTCCTCCATCTCTTTTTAGCTGAGGAAGTTCTCTTACAGGCATGCCACGGTCCAGTGGATCTGTGGATGTCCCCTCCCACAATGTGGATCATAGTCTAGCAATGCACACCAGATGTGGTGTGGCTGTTGTAGATATCCTCCCCTTAGTTCTCCATGGGTGAGGAGGTGGTAGTGGGAGGGAGGGAGTGACCGAGAGAGGGAGGGAAGGAAGAAGGGTTCTGCCCATGTGTTGCTGGGGGGGGGGGAGGAGAAGGCTTCCCTACATTCTATTGACATTTCTTGGACCAGTACAACAAACATGGGCTGTCCATTGATTGCCCCTTACTCTCACTTCATGACTGCCGCATCATTTTTTCTGGTCATACATTTCTCTGATGACAGGCTTTACAATGCTTCTCCTGTGTAATGGAACATGTTGCAGCCTGCTCACGCCTATCACATAAAATCTAACCAAAGGGCACAGCAATGTAGGGAAGGAGGATTTCTTTCAATTCATCATCTCTCTATCAGACTCCCTTTCACTTGGATGGGTGGATCTTCCGAACGCTTTCGGGTTCTGGAAAATTGGCTCCATGTCAGGCAGTGCAAAAACCGGCTTCCAAAAGAAAAGGTTTGGGTGCATGTTTTTTTTTTTTTAAATAGATGTATGTATGAGGGGCAGGGGTGATTAATCTCTAAGAATGATGTTATATAGAGGAACTACTCTATTCTGTCACAAACCATCCTGTGATGCCATTGCCAAGAAGATGTAATTGAGCACATGGTGTGCTCTTGTCTCTGTTAGCAATTATACATCAATTGAAAGACTCAACTGAAATGCCACCTGCCCCATGAAGCCTTCCTTGAATTTCTTTGGTTTGCTCTTTCCCCCTCTCCCATTGGAAAGCTCTTTGCTTCCTATAACCTCACCTAATCAGTTCAGTGACTGTGAGCAAGTAATTTTTTTTCTCTTTGAGCCTCAACTTCCATACCTGTAGAATGGGGGCAATGCATGCACTCTTCTCAGGATTATTGTGAGCAAAGTGATCTAGAAGTGAGAGCTGCTGCTGCTGTTATCTGTGCTTCTCATGGTCTGTTTTGAAATATGCTTCTTTTCCTCTTCTCCCCCTAACTAGACTGTAGCCTCCTTGAAAGTAGGAACCATGACATGACTTCTTTGAATTTCCCCTCTGTACCTAGCTCAGTGTTCTACACACAGTAGGCTCTTTTTTTTTTTACTTTACAAATCTCTTTAATGTCTGAGTTTTTCAAAAATTTCTTTTTATTTTCAGTTCTAAATTTTCTCCCTCACTCTACCCTTACCCCACCCATTGAGAAGGCATTATACATTGATATCTATTATATGTATGAAGGCATGGAAAACATTTTTCTTCATTAGCCATGTTCCTGGGGAGAAAAGCTAAAAAAAAAATAAATGAAGGGAACAAATATGCATCAGTCTGCATCTGAGTCCATCAGTTCTCTGTCTGGAGGTGGATAACATTTTATATCATGAGTTCTTTGGTTTTGTGGTGGATCATTGTATTGATCATAGTTACTAAGTCTTTTGCAGTTGATCATCTTTACAATATTGCTGTTACTGTATGCATTGTACTCCTGGTTCTTCTCACTTCATTCTGCATCAGTTCATATAAGTTTTCCCAGGTTTTTCCGAAACTATCCCCTTTATAATTTCTTACAGCACAATAGTATTCCATCACATACACCATAACTTGTTCAGTCATTCCCCCAATTGATAGGCGTTCCTTCAGTTTCCAGTTTTTTGCAACCAGAAAAGATGCTACTATAAATATTTTTGTACATATGGGTCCTTTTCCTTTTCCTTTGATCTCCTTGGAGTATAGACCTAGTAGTAGCATTATTGGGTCAAATCGAGTGCACAGTTTTATAGTCCTTTGGGCTTAGTTGCAAATTGTTCTCCAGAATGGTTGGACTAGTTCACAGACATAGTAAGTTCTTAATATTTTTTCCTTTTTTAATTAATTCATTAATTTTTAGTTTTCAACATTCACATCTGTAAGATTTTGAGTTCCAAATTGAGTTCTTAATATTTTTGTTTCATTTGAAGAGATTATCTGCCCACAATGAGTTTATCCAGGAGAATACTTCAGTATTTATCATGACTGCTCTTAATCCCCCGAAAGTGAAAGGCAGGTGGGAGAGTTTTTAATGTACATACCATTGAAGGCAATGGTGAATTACATATTCTTTGGAGACCATTAGAGAGTACCTCTCTCTTTTTCTTTGGGATTCTTATATATTGACTACAAATCCCTGTAGTTCCTATCACTATTGCTAATTTTTATATGGCTCATTTCTTCTGAATAGAATATAAGTTGAGCCTTAAGACTTCTGATTTTCTCCCTGGAGGTATCTATTGTATTTCATCGAAGTGAGGATGGTTTTAATGGGCTGCTTCCTGAGATGGTGAAAAAAATGTGGCAGGCTAGCTTAGCCAGGAGATCAGCCTTACAGCTGAAGCCCTCTTTCTACAACAGACTTTTGCAATTGAAAAAGTGTCGTCTTTAAGAATGTCAAAGAGTAAAAGGATCAGACCGTATAAGAACAGAAAGGGACCTTTGTCATCCCCCTCTTCTTACAGTTGCAGAAACTAAGGCACAGGGAGGTTAAGTGTCAAGGTCACACAGCTAGGAAGGGTGTGAGGTTGGACTTGAACCCAGTTCTTCCTGCCTCCCAATCCAGTGTCCCGTCTACCACATCACACTCCTCTAGGGTACCACCCCCAGGATACCAATGGAACATGTTCCCTTTCTATTGGTTGGTCATCCCTTGTACTCACCACATAACTGGCCCACCTTCTTTTGTGATGACTCATTTCTTTAATGATATCCTTTACACCAGAGGTTCTGAACCTTTGTCTTGTTCTTGTGCTATGAAGCCTATGGACCCCTTCTCAGAATGATGTTTACAGATTAATCAAATTAAATACATTGCCCCCCCAAAACCATCCTCACATTAGTGAAAATAAAAGATATAATTTCTTCCCATCCAAGTTCAGAGACCCACTGAAATCTATCCATGGACTATATCCCCCTCCCTCCTTTAAGAACCCCTGCTTTATACCATTTCTCCTGCATAATTCTTGTTTGTAATGTGATGCTGCCTATTCACTGCTCCTTGAGTCACCCCTCACGTGCTCTCTGTTGCCCTTAGAGTGATTGCCCAGGTGCCTCCCCATTGCTCTTTGGGTGATCCTTGCCTTCAGTTTTTCAGAAGCTTCAGGTGTTCTAATGCGTCATGACTCCCAACCATATAGCAACACTGGAAGGATACCACCTATATAAAATGCAAGTATCTTCTTAAAGATATAATCATAGTAACAAGAGGCCACATGGTGTAGCAGATGGCGAGCTGACCATACATGTATGTGTGCGCCCACACACACAAGCTGCCTGTGAGTCCCTGGGCCAGTCACTTCACCTCTGTGTGCCCCCAGGCATCTCAGTTTCCTAAGACTAGGAAGTTGTAGAGCAGGTACTGAACTGCTGTGGTGGAGGTAGTTTCCTCACCAGGAGTGCCCTAAAGCAACAAAATGACAGGTCTGGTCCTAAAAGAACAAGAGCATGAGGAGGAGGCAGTGGTGAAGCTCTAACTTAGAGGCAAAGGACCTGAGTTCAAGTCTGGCTCTACCCTTTACCAGCCGTATAACCTTAGGAAAGTTGCCTCAGTTTCCACATTTGTAAAATGAGGATATTATTTGCTCTATTTGCCTCATAGGGTTGTTGTGAGGAAAGCATTTTGTCTGTCTTACCATGTAAAAGAAGAATAAAATGGTACTAGTATTATTGTTTTGAGTCAGTAAGCTCCCCCATCCCCATTCGCCCCTCTGCACTCTGCTCTGAAGGTTTCTTTGCCTCTCTGGAACCAGGACACATGGCTCTGGAGCTCAGGGCTTATGGTGCCCAGCCTCCATTTTTACTTGTTGACACCAGTTACTGTTTGACCTTGAGCAAGGTACTTAACCTCATAAGATAGGGACTCTCTACTTTGCAAATGAGGAAACTGAGGCTCAGCCAGAGGAAGCAGCTTGCTTCTGGTTACGTGGTTAATGTCAGGGCCAGGTCTCCTTCCTCCAAGTCCTGTGCTTTTTGTCCCCCTCCAGGTAGAAGCTTCCTATTCTAGTAGCTGTTGTATATCTTCTTCCTGGAGCACTCCTTGGGATTTGAACACCAATTAGGACTCCATAAATGGCGGTGCCATTTGTAGGAAACTATATTCATGATAGCTTATATCCTACTGGGATTTAAGGTTTACAAAGCTCTGGCCTTACCTGACAGCCCCAGCCCCAGGATGTAAGGTGTTCAAGTATTATTACCCCCATTTTTATAGGCAACAAAATTGAGGCCCTGAGAGCCAGAACTGGAAGCAACAGCATTAGAGCTCATATAGAGTCAGCTAAGTATTAGTCTCTGTTAATGTCTGCAGGTATAAAAGTTTACTTTTTCCCATAAAGCTGTTTAAATTGAAAACAAAATGCATTTCTATTTTTAAAATTCTGTGAAATGCTCTGGGGTTCCAGTAAGAGTGCTGTGGAAATCCACAGATGGCTTTTGTAATTGGCCGATATTGAAGAGCACAAAGGTGCTTGAATTCATGGAAGAGTGACATCACCACAGGGTTGGAAAGGGAAGAAACATATGGTGGGTTAATGCAAGCCCTTAATAAGATAAAATGAAAGTCAGGATATGAAAGTGGGGATGAATTCATTTGGACTCAAGTCTCCTGAAATTAGCCAACAGAACATTAGTGCCCAATCAGTTCTTGCTAATGGATTTCATAGAGTCATGGATTATTAGATCTGTACAGAACCCTGGAGACCATCTAAGCCTTTCTGCTTTTTCTATTGAGGAAGAAACTGAGGCACAGAGAAGTGATGGGGTTTACTCAAGGTCACCCAAGGAGCTACTAGCAGAGAAAGGATTTGAACCTAGGTCATTTGACTCCTAGGGCCCTTCTTTTTCCATAGTCCCATAGTAGAGTCCTTCCTAGGCCTGTTCTCACGACAGACAACTCACGTGGTCCTCCTCAGCTATACTTTCATTTGCACTTTCTCCCTCTGATTGGCGGAGCTAGAGCTGGAGGTAACAGCCTGTCAAAGCTCCAGAGAGGTGACTCTCTGTGCACGGGAATATTCGATCCAGAAGAGCCAGTGATGATAATGCACTCCCCTGTACCACTAGCTGTGGATTTGATGACACTAGCCTCAGGGCCTTGTGGTTTTATTTAGGCCTCCTAGCTACCTGGGGAGGCAGACAGGAGAAAAAATTATGCCCATTTTATAAATGACCAAGGAGAAAGCCAATATAGTAACTGCTCATCAACCTTAGAGGCCAAAAGACCAAAGCCTCCCATCCTAGTTACCTTTAATCTGAATGAACCATCTGCCTCCTGAGAAATGGGCCCAGCAGGGAAAGCCACAGCATACTCCATAGGGAGGCAGGAGGTTCTAATTCTAGCCTTGGCCCTACCTCTAAAGTTGCTGTGTTACTTGAAAGCAAGTCACTTAACCTCACTAGACTCAGTTTCCCCAGCTATTAAATGTTTCCAAAGATGAATTTTTTTTTTACTTTAAAATGATCTACATCATTCCATTAAATCAATAATTCTTAGGGATAAGGATTGGACTTATGGTTTTCTTGATACAGGCAAGTCCCAGATGAGGGAATTCCCTCTAATGATAACAGGCTGGCAACTTCTCTGCCAACCTAGAAAGTTGCCTAGAGCAGTGGCATCAAACTCAAATAGAATTGGGGCCTCCTAATGTATACAGAAGGGCCTGTGGGCCACACATTTGATTTAGTTTTAAATTGTGATGTTATCTGTGTTGTATGTTATTTATATTTATTTTGTTAAAAATTTCACTGTTGTATTTTAATCTGGTTCTGCAGATACCAGGGATTGTTGTGGGATATATACAGCATGCCACTTCTGGCCTAAAGTACTTAGTGGTTAAGTGATTTGTCCAGGCACACACGGCCCTGTATGTGTCAGAGGTAGGGCTTGAGCCCAGGTCTTTTTTGGCTCTGAGATTGACTTTCTGTTTAATTTGCCACAATGCCTCTAGCAGTCATTTTTATCAATCTCATAAAACAGTAGCTCCCAATTTGTATAGCTTTTATAGTTTCCAAAACACTTGCCTCATGGCATCCCTATGAAGTAGGAACTGCAAATATTATTATTCCCATTTTTCAGAGAAGGAAACTGAAACTCATTAACCCAGAGAACAGGAAGCTGGACCAGCTTTTCAGACAGGGCAGGGGTCTGGTTCATTCTCTTGTCCCTAAGATCCTCTGTTCTCTTCAGCTACCTCTTCCTTAACCTGCTGGTTTATCAATTGATTCGACTGATACATAACAAAAATGCAAGTTATTTATTGAATCAGTGCAATTAATACTGATTGACTCTGGGAGTTGTTACCTTCCAGGCATTTCCTCATATCCACAGAGCCCACTAAAGGTGATGCCTATTGGAAATGTGCAGCTGTGTTTCTGTCTACACTCCATTTTGAGATAGATACTTTAGGAAGAAAACTTGATAAACAGGCAGTGTCTTCTTTTTGGGACAGTGAACCTCCCTGTGACCGTCTGTTTCTTCCACTGCCCATCCCACCCACTTGTGACTGAGAATAAGTCATATACAAATGGAGGATTTTTAAAAACAACTACTAATGATTTCATAAAAGACAGTAAGAATTGGGCAATTTTAAATCAATCCAATTTCACTATTCCATTTTAAAGTATTTCAGCTCACCCTGTTCTATTTTGCTGACAAAGTTGCATCAAGAGAAGTTTATAGCATGCTAACTGTAGGTGATTAGAAGGTGACTGACCCAGCAATGAATAAAATTTCCTTCAACAGTAACACTTAGGCCTGAGAGCAGCTCAGAGAGAATTTAGGTTCATGCCTCAAGCCTTGAAGTGCCCTATATTGTATATTCAAAAAATATTTAAAAGTCGATTTAAAAATATTTCTCTATTAAAAAAGAGAGTAAGTAGTTCATTAACTAATTTCTCTCTGGGCCTTAACTGAGCAGCATAGAACAACCGAAAGGGTTGCTAGGCTTTGAGTCCCAGGACCTGGGTTTGAGTTCCGACAGTGCCCCTCTGAGCCCTCAGGCTAGCCTTACATGCTCCTCAGCAAGATGAGGCACTGGTCCAGGTGGCTTCTACGCTCCAGCAGCTCAGGGTCTGGGACATGAAGCTGCTTCCTATGGCAGCTCACCTCTTCTCGGGGCACTTCCGTTTTCTCATTAGTGAAAACCTTAGCTTATAAATTGTAAAGCACCACAGACTTTGGAATTGCTGCTTATTCCTGCTCCCCTAAAAGGAGGGGCGATGGGGAGGCAGAAACAGGGAGGAGTTGCAAGAATGCTCATGCCATCTTCCTTTTCTTTGGCATGTTAAGATAGACAATGATTTCCTTATAACAACTCTGTGAAGTAAGCAGTGCAAATAATATCCCCAATCAATCAGTCAATAAACATTTACTAAGTGGCTACTGGGTGCCAGGCTCTGTGCTAAGTGCTAGGGGCTACAAAGAAATGCAAAAGACAGCCCCTACCCTCAAGGAACTTAATGAGGGAGACAATAGGCAACAAATATGTTACAAACAAGCTATATATTGAGATAAATAGGAAATCATTAACAGGGAAGGCAGTCAAATCAAGAGGGGTTGGGAAAGGCTTCCTGTAGAAGATGGGATTTTAGCTGGGACTTACCCAATTTAATCCTCATTTTAGAAATGTGAAAACTGAGGCTTAGAAGGGGTGAGTTTCATAGGTGGTAGAGCCAGATGTGAACTCAGGTCCTCTGCCTCTAAGTCCAGGGCATTCTCCCCACCCCCCCATCCCCATTACCCCCCCCATGCTCTTGTTCCTTTGGAACCAGACTTGTGATTCCATTGCTTTGGGCACTCCTAGTGAGGTCTACCTACCTCTGCCACAGCCAATTAGTACCTGCTCTACAGCTTCCTAGTCTTAGACCGCTCCCTAGGGGCACTTAGAGGTGAAGTGACTAGCTCAGGGACTCACAGGCTGTGTGTGTGTGTGTGTGTGTGTGTGTGTGTGTGTGTGTGTGTCTGCATGCACATACATGTGTATATGTCTGTGTGCATATTTATACATGTGCACACACATGTATATGTATGTAGGAGGCCGGCTCCCCAACTGCTACAGCATGTGGCCTCATGTTACCATCACTGTCATGATGATGATGATGACAAGAGCCTTGAGATAGGTGCTATTCTTCCAGTGATGCTATATGATTGTGAGCCATGGAGTACTTCAGTCTTCTGGTCTCCCTACCTCAGCCAGGCTGGGAGAGCAGTAGCCTCTCCCAGGCCCAATCCCATTACTTAAGCTGCTTCCTTCTGCTGACGTGGGCCTTAGCTCCTCCATGGGCAGCCTGGTGGCCCCTGCTGGTGAGGGCTTACTTTATCGGTGCCAGATTTAGTGCGGACACCCAATGTTGGGCCTAGTGCAGCTCAGAACTCTAGTCAAGTGATCCACCAGCCTCACCTCTCTCAGAGCAGGGATTCCATCCCTGGAAAGCCTTCTGAAGAACTGAGTGATGGAGAAGCACATGGAGGGAACCCAGAGGACAGTGGGGAGGTGCATGGCAACTATGAGCAAGCAATGTCCCATTACAAACAAGCACTTATGCAGGAGATATGGTGTGGAGAAAATCATGAGGGAGTGAGGGTGGGCTTGGCATGTGGTGAGAGCTGATGAGCAGCTCCTGTTTTAATTGGTAGCCTGGAGATGGCATCCTAGCAGACAGGGCCCTAGAATTGGGGTCAGGCAGATCTGAGTTCAAATCCCATGTTAGACACTTACTAGCCAGTCTTTTAATCTCTCTCTAGGCTTGATTTCCTGCTCTGTAAAATGAGGGGGTTGGACTCCTCGGTCCCCAAAGACATGTTTAGCTCTAGATCTTGGATCCTGTGACCTCGTAGTAAAACAGTCTGAGGAAGGCTCCCACCACATGGAGCAGATCTCTGGCTGAGAAGGGTGGGCAGGGCTAGGGGCTAGGTAGGCCATGGTCCGTGAATACCAACGTCACCGAAGTCCCAGATGGGTTGGCGTATCAGCCCCCTGCTGCTTGTTGAGGAGTTAGGAAGATGCCATCTGCTCCTTGCCCTGCTCAGTGGCTCCTGAAGGCTTCCTGTGGATGTGTCTCACTGCCTGCCTTTGGCAGGTGATGAGGTAGACAGTGGGGCAGAACAAATCTTGGGGAAACCCCAACATGAAAACCTGCAGCTTCTCTCCCACCTGCTCCTTGTGCTGGCACAGCCCCCAGTTGAAAGCCAATCAAGCTGTTTGGATGGCGTATCCTATTCAGGGAAATCACTGATCACTCTGACCTGGTGCTCTCCCCAAAGGAGCCCAAATCCAAGGCTGGCTTTTCCAAATTGTTTTAGTCTGGTCTGGTCTGCATTACTGAAATTACATGAGGTCTTTATAAAACTCCTGGACCAATGGCGCCACTGGCCTTCAGGCTTGGCGGGTTGAGATTCACATAGCAGCCACACCACGCTGACCTGAGGGGATGACCAAGGCACCATCCCTGGCAGAGAGGGTAAAAGTTATTCTCCCCATGTGACAGAAGATGAAACTGAAACTGAGAGAGGCCAGGAGTTTTATAAAGACCTCATGTAATTTCAGTTCCTTGAGAGCAGACTGTGAGATTTTCATTGTATCCCCAAGCCCTTCCAAAGAACCAACATTGGTTATGTTGAATATAACCTTCAGGCTTGGCAGGTTGAGATTCACATAGCAGCCACACCACGCTGACCTGAGGGGATGACCAAGGCACCATCCCTGGGAGAGAGGGTAAAAGTTATTCTCCCCATGTGACAGAAGATGAAACTGAAACTGAGAAACGTTGATTCTTTAGAAGGGCTTGGGGATACAATGAAAATCTCAGAGTCTACTCTCAAGGAACTTAGAATCAGGATAGGATAATGGAAAGAACCTGAGATTTAGATGCAGAGGATCTGACCAAGGCATTCTGCTTCCATTTTATGTACTGTCTTTTAGCATCCATATATAATCCCATAAATTTATCTAAAAATGTAGTAATGATGACAGCAGCTGCCATTGCACTGGGGTTTTACAGTCTCACCGTTGCCCTGGGAGGAGGCAATATGGGTATTATTATTCCCCTTTGACAACTGAGGAAAACGAGGCTCAAAGAAATAACTTGCACAAGGTAACACAGCTAGAAAGTGACAGGGCCAGGATGTGAAGCTAGGCCTTATAGCTTCAAGTACTAACAGCAAATCTAATACTTTTCCCACTATTCCCACCTGATTAGGTGACTGCTGGGAAAATTAAACAAGGAATTGTTATTTTGTTATCCCTATTTTTGTCATTGTTATCTCTATTTTACAAGAGAGAAAACTGAGGTTCAGAGGGGTAATCTATTTACTCATTGTCATCCAACTAGAAAGTGGCAGAACCAGCCCACTACTCCAGGTCTCCTGGTTCTAAATCCTGAGGCTTCTCTTACTACCCTCCCCTGCCGAGGGAGGGATCTGACTCACTGAAGGCCTAACCTGTGCCAGAAACAGCTGGGTGACAAGTTCTGCTCTAAGGATCCTGCCCCACCCCCTAAAATCTGCCTAGACTCTTGTTCCTCCTTACCACCCCTTCTTGGAATCCCTAGCTCCCTTCAAGGTTCAGCTTAATCTATCAGCAAGCTGTTCTTGATCTTTTACTATGTGCCAGACACAAAGAAAAAGCAAAACCAGCTCTTGTCCTCAGAAGGTTCACAGTCTGGTGGTGAGACCCCGTACATGTGAACAGCCACAGACTGGATACATACAGGGAAGCTGGAGGATAATTCTTGAGGAAAAGGCACTAGTAGCTGGGGGGAGCAGGAAGAGTCTTTATGGAAGCCAGGGGGCAAAGCGCCATCCTGATTCCCTAAGTTGTTAGTAGCATCCCTCCCCCAGCCCCATCATTGTGCACTTACTGTTGTATCCCAGCTCTGCCGCATGCTGGGCTGGCCAGTTCCTCAAGGGCAGGGGCTGGTTCACAGTGCTATTTGTGCCCATGATGCCCGAGGGAATTCCTGGCACACATAGGTGTTGCATAAATCTTTTGGATGGACCATCGTGCAATTCACCTGGATTGTCCTAACCCCATCAGCTGGTCAGACATTTTCTTATTCTGCCCTCCATAGAACTGGTCATAGATCTGCTTGGTAACCATTTTCACACTCTTGCAAAGAAGCACAAAGCCAATTCAATTCACTTAACATGGAGTAAGTACCTAGTTCAATTCCTGCAATAAGTATATTGGAAGAATTCTTTTTTTTTTTTAAGTATGTTTTACTGTACTCTTGTAAATCTGAACTATTATTAGGGTTTTTAAAAGTGATAGAACGTATATATCTTCCCCTTCTTGGGACAGGATTTACACTCTTAGGAGTACATCGATTGTTATCAAATACTTACTGAATTTTCAGAAAAGTTAGCGCACATATTCAGTTGTTTTTAATACCGCCCCCTCCCCCAACACGCTCTTTATATTTTGCATACTGGCCATCCCTATTGCACCCAGGCTGGAAGTGCAGTAGCCTCCCATTGGAGGCTTCTCCCTCATCCTGGGGATTCTCCATGTTGGTCTAACTTGGGATAGTTCCCTTCTCTTTAAGCATCCTGGAGACCCCCACCCTCATCCTCCCAGGATGCCTAAAGAGAAACAAACCATCCCAGGTTAGAAAAGGAGCAAGTCAAAGCTCCAAACTATGAGACTTTGTGAGGACACCCTCGTGGCTCAGTCCCTTGCAGCTCAGAGCTCCAGCCTCCCAGGTAGCAGAGATTACACAATTCCCAAGCATACCCACTTTTCTAAGAAACAGTATGATACAATGGAGAGGCCTTGGGGCCCGAGGCCCTGACTTTAGATTTCTCCTCGCACTCTGTCTATGACCTGGAATACGTTACTTACCTCTCTGAGCTTCCGGGTTTTTTTTTTTGTTTGTTTGTTTTTTCATTTATAAAATGAAGGGGTTGGATTAGGTGCCTTTGAGGTTCCTTCTAGCTTTCGATCTGTGTTCCTAATTAAATAAATCAAGTAACCTGAACATCAAAAACTAGATTATGAGAGAAAATTACTCATTCTTGAGAGAGATTTAAGAAATCTTGCCTAGCCTGGGTGGGCCCTGTGCAGCCTGATAAGGCCCGGGCCAGGTTCCATTGTGCTTGTGTAACCAAGTGTGTGTGGGGGGGGGGGGGGGGGGGGCCGATTGGTCATTTTCTGTCAATAGTTGGCACTCAAGTGTTAATTGGGGCATGGGGAGGTATGGTGAGGGAGAGAACTTGGCTTGTTTTCTAGACTGTCATTGTCTTATTGAATACCACAGCTGGTAGTACAACTCCTGCAGTTTAGAGAGGAGGAATTTGAAACCCAGAGGAGGGGAAAGGACTTGTCCAAGGTCACACAACAGGTTGGTGGCAAAGCCAGGCCTGGAGCCCGGCTTTCCTGACTCTGCTTCTTTGCTTAGTGAAAATCACAGAATCCTGGAACGTTGCATCAGGAAGCAACCTTAAAAGCCATATGGCCTAGCCCCCCAGAAATGGAAGCTCCTTCCAATTGAAAAACCTATTCTTTAATGCATTGGGAGGAAATTGAAACTATACTCTTCCCCCTACCCTCCCCCCAAAGTAAGGAGACTTTTCCTACTGGAAATCCTCTTCCTTTTCTTTTCAATCCATTGACAGACTTGTTGGAATGCAGCCCCGTTCGCCTTGCCCACCTGAGTTACCGGGTCAGTCTGATTGGTTGTGCTCAATATCATGTCTATTACCACAAACAGGAAATTGTTTTTCTTCAGTTTTGATGGGCAGGGATGGCTCTATAAACATTATTGAATGACATTAGTGCCACTGTATGGTGGAAGGGGCCTTGCTTGTCTTCTTCATAAAATGATCCTTTGGACTGAAAGCATTCCGACTTGTTTTTTCATTGCCCAGGACAGGGGGTGCGGAAGAGGGGGGATAGGGCTAGAAAAATTGGAGGTTGAAAGGGCAACAGAGAAGTTTCTTATGTAGTTTTCTTTAACTACATGAGATGTCCCATCTTGAATTTCCTTGCTGCTCTTAAATAGGACCCCACATTTTTAATGAGATCTCTGGTGTGGGCCAGGTGGGCTGCTGTCCAGCCCAGTGAACAATTAAGGGGAAGATTTTAGTGAAATTATGAGTTCAAGGAAAACAGGAAGAAGAATAACTCAATTCTCTAACATTTGAAAATCTACAAAGTGCTTTCCTCATAGCGACCCCCTGAGGCAAGTAATATGTATTATCATACCCATTTTACAGATTAGCAAAAGTAAAGCAAAAACAACTATGCTAAAATACCCCCACAGTTGCCCAAGGTCATGTAGAAAGGGACAGGATTTGAACCCAGCTCCTCTTACTCCAAATTGATCGTTCTTTTTTCTGTATCATTTTCCCCTCCTTAGTATCATAAAATGTTAGTGTTTGGAGGGCCCTTAGATTATCTAGTCCAAGATTCTCATTTAACAGATGAAGAGACTGAGGCCCAGAAAAGGGATGGAATTTGCCCAAGGTCATGGCCAACTCTTTAGTTGGGCTCATCTATGTGACCTTGGACAAGTCACTCCCCCACTGTGGGCCCCAATTTCTTCCTCAGTAAAACCAGAGTTGGATTGCACTTTGAAGTCCCTTCCATGAGCTGAATTTAGTCTGCAAGCTGGGAAGAAAAGCACAAGGAACACACTCAGTTTTCTGAGCAAAGAATCTATTCATTCCCTATGGCATCATTCTTCTGAGTTCCCAGAACATAGTGGGTTGTTTTGGTTTTTTTTTTCTCTCTAAACCCAAACTTCAAGTCAAAGGGCCGCACTTGAGTACCTAGAGGGCCACATGTGATCTCGAGGCTGCAGATTCCCCATCAGCAGACCTAGGGTCGAGTACTGCCTCTGCCACTCTTACTTACTGGTGTAACCTTGGGCAAGGCCCTTCCCATCTCTAGGCCTCAGTTTCCTCCTCTCTCAACTGAGGGGGTTGAACCAGTTGACTTCTAAGGGCCCTCCCCCTCCCAGGATCTATGATTCAATGAACTTTTTGTGGTCTAACAAAAATGAACAGTGGGCTGAGATTCAGGGAACTGAGTTTCCAAGTACAGCTCTGCTGTTGACAAGTTGTATGATCTTCAGAAAGTCCATTTCATCTCTGGGCCTCAGTTTTCCCATCTATAAAATGAGTGTGTCAGATTCGGTGATCTCAAAGGCCAAACCTTTTCTGACACTGTAGAAATGAGTGGTTCTTTTTTTTTTTTTAAAGCCTCTATTTTCATTTACTTTTTCATTGAGAGATTTTATTTTGACACAATATTCACCTCCTAGTGGACCTCTAATCTCGCATGGTATCTAATCCTTTTAAAAAGTTACAATGACAACATATACAGCTTCCCACTCTTCCCGTTTACAATTTCTTTTTATATTTTTGTTGATATCTTTTGTTTTTAACATTGTCTTCATCTCCCCAATATATTACTCCCCTTTCCCTTCCCAGAGAACCATCCCTTATCATAAAGAATAAAAAAGAGAAAATAAAAGCAAATCAGCAAAACTAGTGAATGCATCGAGCAAATCTGACAGCATATGCTGTGTTCCTCACTCATATTCCTCCCCCTCTATAAAGACAGGACAGAGAGATGCCTTCTCGTTATCCTTCTTTAGGGTCAAGCTCAATCCTTATAATTTCACAGCAATTAGTTTTGATTTTTGTTATCTTCACACAGTCACATGATATGTCATAGGCATTGTATTTATTATTTTCCTGGTTCTCCTTGCTTCACTTTGTATCAGCTCATATATTTTGTGTGTTTCCCTATAGTCTTCATGTATATAATTTATTATAAGGTAGTAATATTCCATTACATCCTCCTACCATGATGTGTTTAGTTGTCCCCTAATCAAGGGCATTGACTTTGTTTCCAGCTTTTTGCCACTACAAAAAGGGCTGCTATAAACATTTTGGTGTATCTGGGGCTTTTCTTTGTGTCATTGATCTTCTTCAATCCTAGCAGTGGGCTCTCTGGGGTATGGACACATTAATCACTTTCTTAGCATAATTCTAAATTGCTTTCTGGAATGGTTGAACCAAATCACAGCTCTACCAAAAGGGTGTGTCTTTCTACAATCCCTCCAACACTGGGTATTTCCATATATTGTCATCTCTGCCAGTTTGTTGGGTATGAGTATGGGTATGAGTAAACCTTAGTTTACCAGATTTATTTATTTATTTACTTATATTTTATTAAGGAAATTGGGGTTAAGTGACTTGCCCAAAGTCACACAGCTAGTAAGTGTCAAGTGTTTGGTCTGAGGCCAGATTTGAACTCAGGTCTTCCTGATTTCAGGGCCGGTGCTCTATCCACTGCACCACCTAGCTGCCCCAGTTTACTATTTAATAGAAAGTCTGTCTTATCTATCTATCTGTCAGTCTGTCTGTCTATCTGTCATCTATCTATTTATTCTTATACACTCAGATTTGCGGGGACCTCTGGAGTCCATCTAGCCTAAGCCCTTCATTTTACAGATGGGGAAGCCGAGTCTCATAGTGGTGAAGTGACTTGCTCAAGATATCACAGTTAGCAAGTTGAAGAGGTCGGATTTAAACCCAAAGCTTCTGTTTCCAGATCCAGCATTCTTTCCACCACACCATACTGTTTCTCTGTGTGTTCTCATCAGTCACTGGAAATCATTGAGCATTGTAGTTGACCAGAATTCTGTTGTCTTCATTTTCATTATTATGGGTATTGTGCAAAGTCTCCTCTTGGTTCTTCTTTCTTTCATCTGGATATAAATCTTCCCCATATTTTTCTGATAAATTAGTGGTTCTTCAATTGACTTATCTCAGTAATCCCCAGAATCTTGCGCTTTTTAAATGTTTGCTGAATGAGTGAATGAATCAATATAATTACAGTCTTTCAGTTAGAAAGGGTCATCTATTCTACTTCATTCCTGGTGATCTTACCTGCCACTGAAGTGGGAGATAAATAGCTACATGAAGTTGTCAGAGGCTATGGATTTTTCTTCATAGAACCAGCTTTCAGTGGCTTATCCTCATCCATGTGAATGTGCACAAAATCACCTTTCCCTTGTCCCATAAAAATGTCTATTTTTAGGACTGAAAGGGACTCAAAAAGGCCACCTAGCCAAACTACCCCTTTTACAGATGTGGACACCAAGGCCAAAAGAGAGGCAAAAAGACTTGCCAAAAGCCATATAAGAAGAGGAAATCAGGGTTCAACCTCAGGTCTCTTTATTTCAAGTACTACCCTTTCTGGTTTTAAAAATGTTCAGCAATATTTAAATAGTTTTTTTTTTTAAAAATATTTAAGGAAAAATGCAAAACAAATTTAATTGCATTGAAAAGTTTTCATTTTGGGTTTTTTTTGGTAATGCTGAACACACTGGAAAATAGAGCTAGGGATGTCTCTCTATTAATATCTCTGTTTTGGTTCCAAGGCTATTTGCCACATGGACTTAATGGCAAAGACAGATTAGATAAAAAATGTTTCCTTCCATCAACTGCATTTCAGAAAAAAAAAAAAAACATGAGATTGAAATGTTCCCATCTGAAATTGTAGCCACTCTCACTGATTGCCCCTCATATTATGAATCTGATGGTCTCTGCTAGTAAATGCAGAGTCCAGAGTGCACATAAAACTCTACCAAATCAAAATGGAGAGAACATTTTGGTTTTTTTTTTAAATAGCTCTGACTCCCCACTGGGCCCTCTCTTCCTCCTGTGCCTGTTGTCTGCTAAGTAACTCCAACCTGGAGGCTAAATGGGGCCAGACTAGTACAGAGAGGAGAAGACTCTTGGGGATAATCTTGGACGGTCTCTCTTTGCCTCCGTTATCTGTTCCTCTGGTAAAAGTAAAATGGTTTCCCTATCTGATTTCTATTTTCCCTACCCATAAAATGATCTACCTTATAGCAGAATTGGATGTCATTTCCCAGCCTTTTCCCATCTCTCACCAAGTTGTGAACTTTCCAGGTTACTAGTTCAGAAGCATAATGGTGTCATGGAAAGAGTACCAGATTTGGAGTCAGAGGACCTGGGTTGAAAACCTAGCACTGCTGCTTATCAGCTGTGTGACCCTGGGCCAGTGCCTTCCCCTCTCTGGACCTCAATGTACTCCTGTGTAAAATGAAGAGGTTGAAGTAAATGAGATAGATCTAAGTCCCCTTCCAGCTCTTGAGCCAGGCCAATTGTATTCTCCATCACTAGATGATGATGCTCATTTTTATCTGTTTATTTTTTATCTTTGGATGAAAGAAAAAGAGAATAAATAAGACTAGGATTGGAAGCAGTTTGAACATTTTTGGAGAACGCTGTTCTATATAAGCTTTAGCAGTTAGCAGTTCTTAAGTTTTGCATAGGCAGGCTTGGATTTGAATAGATTACCTTCTCCCTGTTCTGCCTCCCTCCCCCTTTTCTGCCCCCCTCCCCCTGTTCTGACCCCTCCCCATTTCCACTACCAGCTTTGAAGAGATGCAGAGCAAAAATTCTCAGGCTGTTGTCATGCTTCTTTAAATCTGCTGTTTCTTTGTTTGTTTCTAAATAGTCTATCTGCTTTTCTCTATCAGTCATCTGCTTTGAACCCTGAAACACATAGATGTTTGGTGAAACACTACCCACGTTTCTCTACCAAGAATCTGTTAACAAGACTGCAACACCACGAAACAGTCAGTGGCCAGCACTCTAGGGATCTTTCTAGCAATGGCCAGTAAGGTGCTCGGTAGGTCAAACCCCACTAAATATACAGGAAGTTTGGAGATTAGCATATACATATACATACACATAGGGCAGCTAGGTGACACAGTGGATAGAACACCAGGCCTGGGGTGGGAAAGACTCATTTTCCTGAGTTCAAATCTGGCCTCAGGCACTTACTAACTGGGTGACCCGGGGCAAGCCACTTCACCCTGTTTGCCTCAGTTTCCTCATCTGTAAAATGAGCTAGAGAAGGAAATGGCAAACCACTCCAGTATCTCTGCCAAGAAAACCCTAAATGAGGTCACAAAGAGTCAGACATAATTGAAACAGCTGAACAACAAATACACACATATACACATCTATCATGGGCACCAGCAAATCCATGACTTATCAGGAAAATTCCTTGCTTACCTTCTCAGCAATGCAAGGATCTAAGACATCTCCAAAGGTCTCATGATGGAAAATGCTATCCACATCCAAAGAAAGAACTATGGAGTTTGAATGCAGATCGAAGCATACTCTTTGCTATTTTTTTCCTTCTGTTTTGTTTTCTTTTCTCTTTCTTGTGGTTCCTCTTATTGGTTCTAATTTTTTCCTTACAACATCACGAATGTGAAAATATGTTTAATAGGAATGTATATGTATAGCCTAGATCAGATTGCGCACCATCTTGGGAAGGGAGGGAGAGAAAAATTTAAAACTCAAAAGCTTATGGAAGTGATTGTTGATAAATCAAAATAAATTAATAAAAAAAGAAAATTCCTAGCTTAGCACAAATATTCAATCAATCAACCAGCATTTATTAAGCATCTATTATGTGCCAGGCACTATACTAGGTGCTGGGAATACAAAGACAAAAGTGGAACAATTCCTGCCCTTGAGGAACTGATGTTTGAATGAGGTGGTGGTGGGGAGATAACAGGTGCATATGTAGGTGTATACAAAATAGCTATAAGATGAGTTATTATAATCCTTAATAATAACTGTAAAGATGCAAGATAGAAATATTCTATATAGTAGGATGGCAGTGGGTCCACTTGAGTCCATCTGGAAAGGAGGCCACATTAAATTTTGAATTCCTGGCTCATAGAGAGAGAGACTGACTGATTCACTGATGATTGACTCTTTGGCCAGAAGATAGGGACAACAACCTTCATACCTGCTTCTTCCAAAAAAGAAGGCAGAGAGAAGAGCCAAAATGTTTTCTGTCATCCTGACCTCTAAGAGAAGATGAAGGTCAAGAAGGCACTGGCTTCTGCTCTACTACCTACCCAGGAGAAGAGAAGAAGCTCATTTCTTCTGCCCAACATGAAGAAAGAGAGACCAGAGGGAGAGGTCTTAGAAGACCTGTGTCCTTAAGCCCTGCCTGTGACTTGGTTGGACAGTTGAAGGCAACATTGTACTTTCTTCATTCCAAGCTGAAGGTCAATAGAAGATTCCTTTTCTGAGGGAGGAAGCAGTTTGGAGTCAAGGTCATCCAGCCTTATTCATGAAAAGGAGCTGCCTCCACAGTCCAGTGACCATGACTTATCGTGGCCCATTGTTATTCTGGCTGGGACCAAATGCAGAGGGGCAAGGTAATAGGCTCTCCCCCTATTCCAGGCAGCTAGAAGGTAACTGTGTCAGTTTCAATTATGATAGTGACAAGAATGGCAAAATAGGCAAGCTCTCCAATGGCAAAGGATGCAACCATCACATTAATATGCTAGTGATAGTCATTGGAGAAACTCAGTATATGTTAGTGTCTGTTATGTTGTGGTCCAGATTCAGAAAACCAACCCCGCTTGCAGAAGGGTGTACCTCTGCCAAAAGGTAGAGAAATATTGGCTCCAATGCTCCATCCTCCATGATTCTTCCCTGATGCCCATCCCTTCCTCCTTCAAGTCAGTAGGGAAAGCTCCCTCATCTGACTGCATCGGATTTGGTTTCACTTCTCTAATGAACTTACCACCAAGCCGTGTTATTGTCTCTTGTGTGTGCATTGTGACCCTACTAGATTGTAAGCTTCTCAAGCATAGAGACCTGTCTTTTATCCTGTTTGTGTTTCCTCCAGGCCCTACCATGGTACATTCTGAAGAGAGTAACCAGGATGTGACGGGCCTGGAAGTCTTGCCATATGAGGATTGCTTGAAAGAACTGAGGATGTTTAAATTTCTAGAAAAGACACAGTAGCTACCTTGAGATATTTTAAAGGGCTGTCAGGTGGAGAAAGCAATAGACTAGGAGCAGCAGGTGCAAGTCACAGAGAGGCATATTTTGGCTCCGTGTTCCCCGTAGAAATAGCAAGAATCTCCTAACAAGCAAACCTCTCCCAAGAGGCAGTGGGTTCCCCAACACTGGAAGTATGGAAGCAGAGGTTGGCTGACTACTTGTCAGGGATATTGTCACAGTATTTCTGCTAAGGTCTGAATAGAGCCAAATGCTTTCTCATGTCCCGTCTTGCTCTGACAATTTGTGATTCTGCATAGGCTGCTTAATACATGTTCCTAGAATGAATGAATGAATGAATGAACTAATGAATGAATGAATGAATGAACGAACCATTTAAGCCCACTCAAAGCCATTAGATTCTGCTCGCAGGTTAGGAGGATAAACAGAGCCTTGCTAAAGTAGGTCCGATGTCTGAGAGCCAAATTTTCAAAGCCACATGTCTCATAAGCCCCCTTTAAATGGCTTTCATTCTCTGTTTATTCGACTTTGAAGTGAAGATAATTTTCCATTTGCATTTGACAGGGCTCATAACATCCTAGAGCTCGAGCTGGAAGGGACCTCAGAGGCCATCTAGTGCAAAGCCTTCATTTTATAGAGGAGGAAAACAGAGAGATGAAATGACTTGGAAGCACACACAGGTCAGAAGCAGAGAATGGCCCTTGTTTCTCTGCATTTTGGCTTGGTTATTTGGTGCATTTCTAACTAGTTGTGTCTGTCTGCAAATGGGCTGCTTTCCCCATGCAGACCAGTAACATGCATGCAGAATTTTCCAATATTATTGCAGAGCCTTTAATCACTTTGTGATCTAGCATAGTGACATTTTGCAAGATTCCTTGCAAGTAGCATATTTGTCTACTTTAGAAAGAAGAAAAAAATAAAGGCATGCACTAAAAATGAATTTCTACAAATTATCATATTAAAATACTCATTATGAAAGTTGGAGGATGGAGCAGATTGAGGAAGAGGGGCAGGGAAGGGGCCCAATGGGACTTGAAAACCTCAGACCCATGTCATATCAGCATCGCTGACTAATTCACATAACATCTCTGGGGTGGAAATAGCGATTCCACATGTGACCCTCTGCCTTTTACATTGAGAATGTGGACAAAAACCAATTGCATTGTGATTTTAGGTCACAGTGGGGTTTTGTACCTGTCAAAATCTGGCAAGAGTGATGGAGTTGGGGTCTGGGGCTCTGGGTGTGAATCCCAGCTCTACTTCCTACTTACCTGTGTGATTTTCAACAAGGCATTGAATAGCTCTGGACCTCAGCTTCTTCCTCATATATCTGTATGCTAGAAGGTCTCCAAGTACTATGTTTTGGGGGAACAAGTGCAGCCTCTCTCTGGACACATGCGATAGTTTCATGCAATTCATTTGCATTAACCCTCTCCTAACCTCTTTAACATTTAGCCAAAGCCTGTGACTCCCAAAGAGCTGTCGGGCCTCTATGTTTAGGCAATCTCTTCTTGGATTTTAAGACATTCTTCTATACTCTTTTCTAAGCCTCAAGCCACTGCCTCATGTTTTCCTCAACCTGAAGACAGTCAACCTTTCAAATTAATGTCTGGACCTAGTCCAAGCACAGAATATTTCATCTAGAAAGTTGAGCTCGAAAAAGAGTTGGGAATGATTAGCAAAGGAGCATGGTGACTCATCTTCTTGGCTTTTCTAGGGCACTGGAAGCCATAGAGCTGTCTCTTTTAAAGTGCTGAAATTGGGCCTGATAAAATGTGATCCAGTTACCCAATTGCCAGTCTGGATGGTGCAAGTTTATGATGTGTAATTATGGTAGCTAATGTCCCTTGTTGTGCTTTAAAGAGAAAGAAAGAACTGGAAGACTGACTCTCTTCCTCCTTGGAGGGTCTTAAGCCACAGACTAACAAGGCAGATCCCAGAGTTAATGTAACACCTGCCATATGGTTAACACAGTTTTAGGCCTTAAATGTGACCATCCGTGTTTGTAAAGAAAATGCACCCCTACGTTCCTTAAATCCCCATCTGCTTCGGAGGGAAGGGCATTCCCACATGACCCAGACTTCTCATAAGATGCAAATGAATTAGAAAGAAAGATGCCCAGATGACCAAATTTGACTATCTACTCTGCATACTGGCTAGCTTAGGAATTCCCAGGGGTTGTCTTTGCTAAAATGTGCCTCCTGTATGCCATGAAGCTTGGTAAATAAAGAATTGCAGTAAATGTTCTCTCTGCCCAATCAAAGGTGGTCCAGGATGGTGAAAATAAAGCATTAGGACAGACAGGGAAATGCTCCATTGATTTGATATTTTCATCAGGAAAGGGTTTTTCCAGTTTTCTCTAAAATGTCAGTGGTCTGCTTGGATGCGGGGAGAAGAATATGATGTTCACCTCTTCAACATAAGCAGTGCTAAACAACTTCATGGAAAGGCAGAGAGGATGGAGAAAAAAAGAGAGGTATATATAGCTCACAGGCTGCTGGAACCCAGAGAAGTGAAATAGACAGGAATGCATTAAAGGTATTGTTGAGTTACAAGACAAGACCTTCTGAGCTTGTTTTGACAAGCATTATGCTAATAGACTGTGGGTATACAAAGATGAAACAATCCCTGCCCTCAAAGAGCTTACCTTCTCAGACAGGGCATTTTTTAAGTGCTTACTGTGTGCCAGGCATCATGTGAAGCGCTGGGAACATCAGTACCAGAAGACAAACACACGTTTCAGCAAATACAGAGTATGTGCCAAGTAATTTCAAGAGGGAGAGAGTGTGTGGGGGACTCGAGAAAAGATTCCCATAGAAGGTGGCAACCTGAGCTGGGCTTAATTTTTTTTTTCTTTCTCATTATGAATATAAACATCAACATGTACATTTCAGCATGCAAAGAAGAGAAAAAGAGAATTGTATGTGAAACTCACTTTTAATAGAGTATATTAAATGGAATACAAGAAAACTGCCCTTCTCTGATCTGCGCTTTAAAGGAAGCTAGGGACAAGGTAGAGGAAAGAAAGTAGTTCAGTCCAGAGGCAGGAGACTAGATGCGTACAGGCAATTAGTAGTAGTTAGCAGGCCAGTTTCACTACTACTGGCTACTATTAGAATGGCTAGAATGTAAAGGGGAATAACATGAAATAAAACAGGACTGGTACATGTGTAGGATCCAGACTTTAAATGCCAAGCTGAGGGGGTTTACAGTTTATCCTAGAGGCAGTGGGAAGCTATTGAAGATTTTTGAGTGAGTGAATGTGTGTGGGGTGGGGAGGGTGATGTTTTAGACTTCTCCAGCCATTTTGTGTCACTAATGACCATAAGTTGCTAATCAAGTTATAAAACATTAGGAAAATTTGCTTCTCTCTTAGGAAGAGAAGAATATCTGGTACACATGTTGGACTGAAGCAATTCTTTACTCACATGGGAGCTGATTGCAGTTCTTTTAGCCAAAATGAGCTCATATCTATACTTCTGTGTTGGAGATATATATATATATATATATATATATATATATATATATACACATACATACATACATATGTACATATGTGCATACACATATACACATATATACACATATACACACATACATACACACACACAATTTGATGTAGCTATGATCTCATTCATCTAGGGATCAGGCCCATCACTAGTACAGATACCTTAACTGTGGGTATCCCCTGAATTTTTCTCTTGGGCCTTCTTCCCCAGTGATCTCATCAGCTCCCGTGACTTCAATTATCATCCCTTTGTAGAGACTCTAGCCTTTCTTCATCTGCAGAACCAGAGCAGCTCTCTTTCATGTATTTTGCATTTGACATTCTATTTTTCTTCCCTTCCCCCGCTCCCAGCCCAACCCTCTAATTTTTCTATCTCTACCGAAAAATCATCCCTTTGAACAAGGTTCATAGCCACTGAAGTCATTTTCCATTCTTCCCTCTCTCCCTCACCCCTATGTCCAAGTTACCAAGTCTTGCGTATTTTACCTCCACAACATCCCTCCCACTCATACAAGCAGTGTCCTACTTGAGGACCTCATCACATCTCACTGGGGTTGTTGCAGTAACCTCCTAATTGGTCTCCCTGGCTCATTTCTTCCCTCTCCAATCCATCCTCCACACAGCTGCCAAAATGATATTGTTCCTAAAACACAGAGCTGACCACATCACTCCCCTGCTCAAAAAGCTCTAGTTGCTCCCTGTTGCCTCTATGTTTACCTCTAAGGTAAAATGCAGCCT
Source organism: Vombatus ursinus (assembly GCF_900497805.2). Classification (NCBI taxonomy): domain Eukaryota; kingdom Metazoa; phylum Chordata; class Mammalia; order Diprotodontia; family Vombatidae; genus Vombatus; species Vombatus ursinus. The sequence goes on from NW_020943841.1 coordinate 344,863, forward strand.
CCTCTGTTTGGCATTTAAAAATGGCTTCACAATCTGGTTCCACCCTCCTTTTCTAGGCTGATTATTTATTTCTCCTCTTTATGCATTCCAGCCAAACTTGTCTGCTTGCTGTTTCCTGTACGTGACATTCCATTTCCTGTCTCTGTGCCTTTGCACAGGCTCCTTCCTCCCCCATTCCTGGGATGCCCTCACTCCTCACCTCCACCTCTCAAAATCTCTTGTTGCCTTTGAAGCTCACCTGGAGCACAGTCTCCTAATTGTTCCAGTTGGCTGTGCTTCTTTTGACCAAAAACAATCACCTTGTATATATTTTGAATGTATTGTGTGTATTTTGTATTTCCATGTGTAGTATGTGTTGTTTTTCCTGTTGTAGAACGTGAGCTTGAAAGGTCAAGGACTATATCGTTTCTGTCTTTGTATCTTCAGTGGCTAGCACAGTACTTGGCACAAAGGGGGAACTTCATAAATGCTTGTTGGTTGATTGATTGATCGATCAGTTGACTCCAGGCCTGACTGAATTTGAATGAAGGGACTAAAGACACTACCTAGTGTTTTAATTGTAGAGAAACACTGGTATCAGAGCAAGATGAGGTGCAGTCTGAGGGATAAAAGAGCACCCATGGATTTGTTCAAAACCTGACAAACACCAACAACCTTTGGCCTCAATTCCAGTGTCACCCAAAATTGGTTTTACTTTTCCTACCCTATGTGGGATCCACATACGCTTTGGCAAACACAACTCCCGTTTTTGCTTTAGGTTGAATTTGGGAAACAAATGACAGTGTTACAGGCGTTATCTTCAGCGGGCACGGCAGCATCAACTCTCGATAAAGCCACTGTGACTGGTTCATTGTGTTTTCAACGGCTCCACATAAATCAGCCCATCCTCGTAATGGAACAGCTCATGCAGGGCCCACAAAGGGAGAAAGCAAATTGTGATTTCCTGATATCTGTAGGTAACTGAAGCAGTGTGTCTGTGTTAATAAACCTAACAATGCTTCCATGGGCCTTGTCACCTGAGGCTTTCATCACTTGTATCATCATTTCTTATTGGTTCTTGTGAAAAAAGCAACTCCATTTCCAGGCTGGGATATTGAAGACAATATTGGCTAGCCATAGCAAACTGATTCCTGCAAAAATAGGTTACTTTTCTCATCCTAAAGATGGAAGAAGCCTATTATATGAGAAATGACCCAGTTGACAAAGCCTTGGCATGCTTTCTGCATGCATTCCTATAATAAGTAGCTAGAGTAGTGCTGAATTAGGAGTGAGAAGGCCTGGGTTTTTAATCCTGCCTTTGCCACTAGCTAGCCATATGACCATGGCCAAATAATAGAATCATAGAATTTTGAAATCATGAGAGTTGAAAATATCCTTAGAGATCATGCTGTATAGTTCCCTCATTTTACAGATGGGAAAACTAGCCCGTGGAGGGGAAGGGTCTTACTTAAGATGACAGAGCAAGTGGCCAACTCAGGAAGAGGAGAAGTTCAGAGAGGAATTATAGACAGGCAGATTTCAGTGTAAGGGAAGGCAAAACTTTTTAACAATTCCAGCTATCCCCAGGTGGGATTGGCATTGGAAGGTAGTGGCTTCCCCCTTCCTGGAGGCATTCAAATGGATATCTGCTTGTGGGGGTTTTTGTTTAGGTGCAAATTGAATTAGTCTCTGAAGTTCCTCTCCACTCTAAAATCCTTATAATTCTGTTTGTGTTGTCCCTATCTGTCTAGCTGCACCACCAAGTACAGTGCCTCATGCAGATGTGCTTAATTAACGATTATCTCATTGAGTTGCTCTGTTCTTAACTAAACTACAGGGGGATACCAGAGTAGCAGCAGGGGCCTAGGTCATCAGAGCCCTCTAAGTACTAGTAAGTGCTCCATCGATTCTGGGCGGCTCCTTTTATGCCCATTTCTGCCATGCTTTTCCCTGTTAGCACCTCATTTGCAGTCTACCACTCTTACTACTTTCTCCCACCTTGGCACTAGGGCCACAGAGCAAAGGGGACCCTCTAGGACTGAGCTTCCCCTGTATGTGTATCTCCCTTACCCAAGGGAGGAAATGTTATAGCCTCAAATAAAAGCTAATCTGGCAGGGTGATCTAGTGAGCAGAATGCTGCACTTGGTGTCTAACCCCAAATGACATGCATTAGTTGTGAGACTATGGCCAAATCATTTAACTTATCCTGAATCTCAGTTTTTTCATCTCTGAAATGGGGATAGTATCTCTAGTAGCTCCCTCTCAAAGTTGTTGTGAGCTTCAAATAAGATAATCTACGTAACTTCAGCTCTCTTGCCAAACTTAAGGTGCAGTATGATGTCTGTTGTTGTTAATATTATTTATTTGCAGAAGGAGGAGAAGAAAATCATTTGGGGGGGGGGATGCATTTTCCCCTAAGGTTTTAATAAAAGGAAAGGAGCAATTTTTTATCAGTAACAAGTGATCCATAATTCCCCATTCGACTGCCAGGGTATTCTTACCACTAAGAAGTTTCTGCCTGATAAATGGTTTCCATTTGTTAGTGGTTCTCTGGCCTGGCTAGGCAGAGACTGGGCCTTCTACAGCATAATTCAAATGAAAGCTCTGCCCCACCCCCAAGCAATTTGCACACTCCTGATAAAGGCAGTAAAGCTCTCCTCTGCTTGACTGGCTTCGGATGGGGTGAGGGGTCCAGATGCCTAATCTGCCGCTCCAGGGTCACGCAGCACCTGCCTCCTGCTTCTATCACCACTAGAGAGCATCCAGATGGGGAGGCATGCATTTGCTTGGTGGAGTTCAGAATTGCTGTTTGCAAGTACTCAAAAAGTAGCTTCCAACCTTGTATACAATGTCAGAGCCAGGAGGCCCCAGAGAGATGGGGGCGAAATACCTTATTGCACAAATGAGGAAACTGAGACTTTAGAGAGGAAAAGGCTCTTGTCAGTAGTCACATAGTTAACAGGTAGCAGAACTGGAACCTGGAACCAGATTTTTCTGAGACCAGTGTTCTTAGACTGGAAGATTTACTAGACTGGGAGGCAGGCACCCTCAGTTTTAGTCCTAACTCTTGCTAATTAGCTGTGTGGCCCTTGGGCAAGTCTTTTGGTCAATCTGGGCCTCCCGTTTCCCTCTCTATAAAATCAAGCAATTGGTCTACATGAACCCATTCCTGATTGACCATGCTTTAAAGAAATTGAACTCTCTATCCAAACAAATCACAGATAATTACAGAATCCTGAATCACCTGATTGCTACAGCTTCCAGGAACCTAGGGAAGATTATTGAACACTCATAGACGAATGGCATATTAGAGAGGCACCACGCATGCATGGGATAGTGGGAAAGAGCTGGGCATAGAGCAAGGCCATACAACCTTGCTTTTATACCACAGGCTTATCTCTTTATCTCCCTGTGCCTCATCTGGAAACCACGAGGAACTATTGTGAGGAAGCACTTTGCAAAGAGTAAAGGACCAGACTAATGAGAGCTCCTGTGATTAGAAATCTTTCCAGAAGTGGCATACTGGATTGGGGCCTAAACTGGGAATCAGGATAGCTTCTTTCAAATAATGCCTCTGACACTACTAGCTGTGTGATGGTGGGCAATTCCTGGAAGTTCCTCATGCCTCAGTTTCCTTATGGAAAATGAGGGGTTGGCCCTGCTGGGCCCTTCTAGCTTGAACTCTGACATTGGCAAGTTTCTCCAAATAAATCATGGTGATTTCACTTTACTAAAATCATAGATTCAGGGTTGGAAGGGACCTGAGCAATCATCTGGTCTCACTCCTACCAAAAGCATGGACCTTTTCTTTATAATATATGCCTGACAAACAATTGGCCATGCGACCTCTGCTCCAGACTTCTAGTGACATGCAGCAAGCTTTTCACTTTATCAGGCAGCCTATTCCATTTGGGGACAGTCCTCATTGCAAAGACATTCTTTCTTATATCAAATGAAATTGTTTCTCCCTATAACTTGTACTCATTGTTGCTTGCTTTGCCCTCCAAGGCCAAGCAGAGCAGGCCTAATTCTTCTTCTACCAGAGAACCTTCAGATATTTAAAGCCTGCAATCCTGTCCCCCTTCAATCATTTTTTTTTCTGGGCCAATGTCCCAAGTTCCCTCAAGTGATTCACTTATGATAAGGTTTACAGTTCCCTAATGATCCAGGCCACTCTCCCGTACTCAGTCCACTTTGTCAATGTCCCTCCTCAAATCATCCTTAGGGCTTGGATCTCTTTTTGAAACTGACACCTACTGAAGACTCTTAGGAAAATCTTAAGAATCATGGAGCCTGAGCACTGGGAGGGAAGAACTAAGAGAAGAACTAAGCAAGCCTCATTACTTATCAGATAAGAAAACTGAGGCCTTAGGAGGGGAAATGATTTGCCAAAGATTACACAGGGAGTCATTCAGCAAACATTTATTAAGCTCTTACCGTGTGTTAGGCCCTGTGTGCTAAATGTTGGGGATCCGAAGAGAGACAAAAACCAGTCTTTACTCTCAAGGAGCTTAGAGTCTAGCCTGGGAGACAAGATGTAAATAAATGGAAGTAACGTGAAAGGGGAAGGCATTAGCAGCTGATGGGAGAGTTGGGGTTCAGGGGAATGGGATAGACTTACAGAAAGTGGAATTTGAGCTAAGTCTTGAAGGATGCCAGGGGAGTCAAGTGGTAGAGGTGGAGATAAAGGAGCATGGTGTTCCTGGCAGAGGGGCCAGACAAGTAGTACAAAGGCACACAGGTGGGAGATGAAGTGTTGCATTTGAGGAACTCAAAAAGGCCAGTGTGGCTAGATCCTAGATTGTGTGGAGGAGAGTTAGATGTAAGGGGTGGGGAGAACAAAGGTGCCAAGTTGGAGGTAAAAGGCTTAAATGCCAAACAGAGGACTTCCTATTTGATACTGGAGGCGATAGGGAGCCCTTGGAGCACACTGAGCAGACCGATGTTCTAGAAAAATCCCTTTAGAAGGCCAGTGGGGGTTCCTAGGACCCATGTCTCCTGCCCCACTAGTCCAGTGTTTTTCCCATTATACTATATACTGCATCTCTTACCCAGTGAGATTGAATAATTTCCTCATCACCCTTGTTAAACTCTAGGTCCTGAAGTTAGGCTAAGCATTTAGGATAGGAACAGTTTGCCCAGAATTACCAATTTAGAAATTCTCCAAGTTGGAAGGGAACTCAGAGGCTATGTAATCTAAACAATAGCCAAGCAAGTACCCCCTTTGGACCAAAGCTGATAAGTAGGTAGTCATCCAGATGGTTGAAACGGACCCCTGTGGCCAGTTGATTGACTTAGAAAACCAAAAATTAATATTATCTAGGTTTGATTGCATTTTTATTTCTTTTGTTCAGTATTTCCCAATTACATTTTAATCTGGGTCCTGCACACTGGGGAGTTTGAGGCCCCACGTGCTTGGCACCTGTGCACCTGAAGACTTTGTGAGGGGAGAAGCATCAATGATACGATCTCCTGAGAGATAGCCATTCCACTTTGAGACAGACAGCTGTCATTGTTAGGAAGTTTTTCCTGATGCTGAGCCTAAATCTGCCTCTGCAACTTCTGCCTTGTAGAGCTTAGGACAACAGATTTCCCTCTTTCATCTGACAGCCCTATGTTTCTCCTGTCACCGCCTGAGCTTGCATTAGCTTTTATGGCTATCTTATACTCTGGATTCATATGGAATACTCTGGATTCATATGGAGCTTGCAGCCCACTAAAGTCCCCAGATCTTTTTCAGATGAATGGCTATCTTAGTTTTGCCTTCTCTACCTTGTACTTGAGAGATGGATTTTTTCAAAACCCAAGTAGAAGTTTCAGTCTCATGTTCTAGCTTGTCAGGTCCTTTCTGAAGCCTGATATTTTCATCCAGTGTGTTAACCATCCCTCCCAGCTTTGTGTTGTCTGCGAATTTGATGAACATGTTATCTATTTTGTTGTTGTTTAGTTCTGTCCAACTCTTCACGATCCCATTTGGGGTTTTCTTGGCAAAGATACTGGGGCGGTTTGCCGTTTCCTTCTCCAGCTCATTTTACTGTTGAGGAAACTGAGGCAAACAGGATGAAGTGACTTGCCCATGGTCACCTAGCTAGTAAGTATCTGAGGCCAGATTTGAACTCACAAAAATGAGTCTTCCTGACTCCAGGTCCAACACTCTATCCACTGAGCCACCTAGCTGCCCTGTGTTATCTATGCCTTTATCCAAATAATTGATAAAAAAAAATGTTAAATAACCCAGGGCCAAGCACAAATCCCCCAGGCACTTCAGTAGAGACCTCCTTCTAAGTTGACAACCAACTGTTAATGACTACTTTCCTTTTTCTAGTTCTTTAAGGTTTCCTCACAATAACCCTATTAGGTCAGTAATACAAGTATTATTCTCCCTATTTTACAGATGAGCAAACTGATCCAAGGAGTTAAAATTACTGGCTCACGGTCACACAGTTAGTAAATGTTGATGTTGGAATTTGACTCCAGCTCCTGATTTTCTTTCACACTGTACTACCCGTCACATGGATCCTTGGGGTGACCTTGGACAAGTTCCTTCCCTTCTATGGGTTTGGGGTTCCTCCTCTGTAAAATGAAGTCCCTTCCAGGTCTAGACCTCATGACAATGAGAACAATCATTTTAAATCCTGGCGGAAGGATGTGGCCCTGAGTGCCTGAGTCTGTATTGGGTTAGGGTAGGCATAAGAGGAAACCTGATAGACATGCATTTTATAGAAAGGTTTAATTAAATTCAGTAAAGGTTTATTAAGTACCTACTATGGTCAAGGGACTTGTTAGACTCTTCGTGACCTAAAGGGACTGCATAGCAGTAGGTCACATTAGGCAAAAGGAAAGAGGAAAAATTTTCAAAGCGTTAGGGGAATTTATGGGGAAAAGATGAAGGTTAAGAAGGTACTGAGAGGTCTCTTGTTTGTAGACAAGTGAGGGCTAGTCTTAAGTGTTGAGCAGTAAACTAGATTTTAAAAGCCTGAAAGAAAATTAGCAAAGTGTTGTTGGATTTTAATCCAGTCCTCCATGAGGAGAAAGGAATCCGGAAATGTTGGCAGCTTGTATGACAGTAGCTCTTGTGGGGTGTAGCAGGGCCTGCAGGTACTCTTAGCAGTCCCGGGCAGAGGAAGAGGAAGGGCAGTGGACTGGGAGGAAAAACCGAAAAGAGGAGGAAGAAGAAGAACCACAATGGATACGATGGAGAGAGTACCTCTACCAATGGCCTTGGCCCACTGTTCAGTGGGATGCCTTTCAAATGATGCCTCCCTCCTTCTAGATCTTGAGGATAATATGCAGTCCTTTGATGAAAGTGATGAGAAAAGTGATAAAAGGGAATTGAGGTTATTTTCACATTTTGATTCTTAAATTGTCCAATTTGGGAGTTGTTATCCCCCTGATCATTTTAGAGGATGATAGGGAAGAGAATGCTTAGGACATGGCAAAGTGACTTAGAAGGGGCATGAAAGCTGTTTTCAAGTCCTTGAAGGTCTGTCAGGAGGAGGATGGACTAAATTTGTCCTGCTAGACTTCAGGGGGTAGAATCAAGCCACAGGAGAAGTTGCAAAGAGGTAGATTTCACTTCCATGGAAGGAAAAACTTGCTTACAATGAGACCTGACTCTAGGCTACCTGGGGAGGTAGGGGGTTCTCCCTCACTGGAAGTCTACTGAGCTGGGCAACCACTTTGGCAAGGATGTTATTGGGGGGGAAGGAATCTGCTCAAATAAGGATTAGATAGAGAGTAACTGCACCTCTGAGGTTGTCCTTTTGGGATCCCTGTTCTATCCCACTGCTTGCCTGAAAATGATTTTCCTGTTTTACCTTTACCAAAGGGTAGGCTGGGAAAGAGGAGAAGCTGACAATTTCGTCAGCCAACTGCACTGCTTATTAGCACTCTGCTAAAAGAGACTCATGGGGAAGGAGGCCGAAACAGTGGGCAAAAATGAGAAGTTGGGCTTCTTTTGGTTGATTGAATTTTCCTGTGCTAGCTATCTCCTGTGAAAAGATGAGATAATTGTCCAGTTGGAGAGAAAATTTCCTGAGAGGAATGAGCATAATCCTCATAAGAGGAGGGGCTAGGGCTGGAAGGGCTGAGGTTTTTTTTTTTTCCCCTGCTCATTTTGTTTGACTGTAGTGAACGTTGAACTAAACAAGCCTTATGAAGTAGTACAACTCCTTTGGTCCCCATGGACCCTAATATTACTTGCAGAGTATTCTATCTATGTCTTTAAAAGATCTTTCCTTGATGATTTTTGTTTTATTAAGTAAATTTCCCATCATAGCCCTCTCTCCTCAACAATTTCTCAGAACGATACAAAATAAGAATAAAAACTCTTTTGCAAAACTAACATTCCAAAAACAGGCTGACGTTGTATTCAGTATTCCATACCCGTAGACCCTCACTTCTGCAGAGAGGATGGTGCTTTCTCCTGTCGCTTCTTTAAAGCCAAGCTTGGCTTGCCAGCAGTTCGTCGTTTCACTTAACACAATAATAGTCCATTCCATTCTTGTACCACAATTTGTTTAGCCCCTCCCCAGTTAACAGGCACCTACTGTGTTTCCAGCTCTTTGCCATCACAAAAAGTGCTGCTATAAATATATTAGTGAATCAGGGGCTTTTCTTTTATTATTAACCTCCTTGGGTATATGCCTGGCAATGGTATCTCTGGGTCAGATGATATGGACATTGCAGTCGCTTTACCAAATTGATTTCCAGAATGGTTGGACCCATAGTATTCATAGGTCCACCAACAATGCATTAGTGTACCAGTCTTTCCACTGCTCTCCCAACGTGGACTATTCCCATCCTTTGTCATCTTTGCCAATTTTATGAGGATGCAGTGATACCTCAGGATTGTTTGATTTGCATTTCTCTTATTTTGCAATTCTTTTGAGAACTCAGCAAATATTTATTAAGCATTCAGTAGGTATGTCTGTAAATATTTATTAAGCATTTACTATGTGCCAGGCTAAGCCCTTAGGAATACAAAGAAAGGCAAAAACATATTAGTGGGTTCACACTAGAATGGATGAGACAACATGCAAATAACTATGCTACATGCAAGCTGTGTTATTGTTTGTCCTTCATTCTTGGAAGAGGACCATGGCTTGGGGAGGTGATATCATAACTTGCAAGTGAATTGGATTTAAGTAAGGTAGGGCTGTGCAAAGTCACCAGCCTCATTACTCTCTCCTCCTGAACCATCTGGGTCCAGCGGCAAGATATAGATCAGGACAACTGGAGATGGCCTCTGATGCAGTTTGTAGACCTTGGCCTTTTTAAAATAAGGTCTTTCCCAGGTCTCAGTTTGTCTGAGGCAAGGATCATTCAGTGATTAAGGCTAGGTAAGAAATGAGGCCCAAAATGGCCTCTTTTACCTCATCAAAAAAAAAAAAATCAATCTGGGAAGGGAAAACCCTCAGGGTTTCTGGCCAAAACAGAAACAATTGCTATTTACATTCAGTCTGAGCCATCAGAACCCCAGGTAGACTTGGGCTGGGACCTAGTATGTAGGCCAATCAGTGAGAGTCAGAGTGATTTGAGTTTAAGGTGTGGTCTTCAAAAAAGAAATCTACCCGTAAACCCCAAGATATCTTTCGAGGTTTCAGCAATCAAAATTTATATCCCTTTGGGCAGAACACCTGCAGGTAAGGGTATGATTCCCTATGTGAACAGAGGGAGAGGAGTAAACTGTATAAAGTGTATATGGAAGGTGATCTCAGAAGGGCACTAGCAGGGCGGGTAGGAGGAAGGAGAACATTTCAGGCACAAAGATGGGGTGTCTTGTTTGTGGGGCAACCAGGAGGCCAGTGTCACAAGATCGAAGAATACATGTGGGGGAGTAAGGTATAAGAAAACTGGAAAGGTAGGAAGGGGCTGGGTTATGAAGGGCTTTGAATGCCAAGCAGAGCAGTTTGTATTTGTTCTGGAGGTCATAGGGAATCACTGGAGTTTATTGAGTAAGAAAGTGACATGGACTAGACCTGTGCTTTAGGGAAATCACTTCAGTGGCTGAATAGAGGATGGATTAGAGTGGGGAGAGACTTGAGGCAGGCAGACTTGCCATCAGGCTATTGCAATAGTCCAGCTATGAGATGATGAGGGCCTGCACTAGGGTGGGGGTAGTGTCAGAAGAGAGAAGGGGGTGTATTCGAGGGATGTTGCCAAGGTGAAATCCGCAGGTCTTGGCAACAGCTTGGATATGGGGGGTGAGAATCCAGGATGACCTGCAGGCTGGGAGCCTGAGGGATTGGGAGGATGGTGTTGCCCTCCACAGTAAGAGGGAAGGTAGAAAGGGGAGAGGGTTTAGGGGAAAAGATAATGAGTGCTGTTTTGGACATATTGAGTTTAATATGTCTACTAAACATCCAATTTGAGATGTCTGAAAGGCAATTGGATATGTGAGATCTGAGGTTAGCAGAGAGATTGGGGCAGGATAGGCAAATTTGAGAGTTGTTAGCATTGAGATGGTAATTAAATCCATAGGCACTGATGAGATCACAAAGTGAAGCAGTATCAAGGGAGAAGAGAAGAGAGCCCAGGACAGAGTTCTGAGAAACACCTACACTTTGAGGGATGAGGGTCCAGCAAAGGAGAAAGAGAAAGAGTGGTCAGATAGGTAGGAGGAGAACCTGTAAAGAACGATGTCCTGAAAACCTAGAGAGACGAGAGTATCAGGGAGGAGAGAGTGATCAACAGTGCCAAAGGCTGCTGAGAAATCAAGAATGAGTATTGAGAAAAGGCCATTGGATTTGGCAACTAAGGGATAGTTAGAGTGACGGTCAGACCTGTGTTTGGGGAGTGTCACTTTGGGTAGCTGTGTGGAGGATGTATTGGAGAAGGGAGAGCTTAGAGGATGAGAGAGACTGACCACTTAGGAGGCTACTGCAGTAATCCAGGGGAGAAATGATGAGAGCCTGAGCTCCAATAGAGGCCATGTGACTGTAGAAGAAGGGACAGCCAGGAGAAATGCTGCGGAGGTAGAATTGACGAGAATCAGTAATGGACCAATCAGTCACTAATATATTGGTAACCGTTTGGTGATGGTGGAGAGGATGGATGAGGGAGAAGGAAGAGACAAGGATGATCCCAAGATTGTGACCTTGAGAGACTGGAAATGTAGTGGTTCCATCAATGAAAATAGAGACGTTTAGAGAAGGAGGAGGTTTAAACGGAAACAGTATGAATTCTGTTTTGGATATGTTGAGTTTAATATGTCTGTTTCCAGTAGGCAGCTGGTAATATGCAATCTGAGTTCAGGAGATAAACTCGGGCTGGATATAGAGATTTAGGCATCATCTACAAACAGCTGATAAGTAAACCCAGAGGAACTGATGGTCTCATCAAGGGAGAGAGTGTGGACAGAGAGATGGGCTCAAGACAGAGCATTATTATTTATTATATTAGAGATAGGGACTAGCCCTGTGATTTCATTGGTGTAGGGAACTCCCTCTGCTGTCCATGTAGGTCAGCTCCTTTTCCATAACTTGGAAAGAGAGTTGCCTCGAGGCTAAATGATCCATAGCTCAGCCAGGGCTCACAGAGCCAGTAGGTGTCAGGGGCTGGATTTGAACCGAGGTGTTCCTGACTTAAAAGCCAGCTTTCTATGTGCTGTGCTATACCACCTCTCCATAACAACAACATCAACAACAACAATAATAATAATAGCTAACATTTATATGGTGCCTACTATGTGCCAGGCACCATGCTAAGCACTTTACAATTATTATCTCATTTGATCTTCACAACAACGCTGGGAGGTAGATACCATTATTATCCTTATTTTACAGGTGAGGCAAATAGAAGTAAAGTGACTTTCTCAGGGTCACATAGCTACTAAGTGTCTGAGGCTGAATTGGAACTCAGGTCTCTCTGACTCTAGGCCTGATGCTTTATCCACTGTACCACCAGCTGCCCCTAATATCTTCATTATAATTTTTATGGATTACTGTCAATGATGCTAATATTATCTTATCATTATTCTTATGGCTTGACTCAAAGAAGTCCATTATTCATTAACATGATCACCCCTCATTAATCTTTCCCCTAGTTAACTGAGGGTCCTGCTCCTGGTTCCTTCCATTTTGCTGATCGGGCTGATTCTATTTTGTTGACATCGTGACTTCCAAAGTCATTATTTGGGGCCATGAGTCATGACACACTTGTCATTCCCTGGCTCCATCGTGCTCTTTTGCCACTGGTTAAGAGATGAGAAAAGCTCACTTTTGCTTCCTTGCTGTGGGCAAACAAATGAGCTTGCACCGTAACTGATTATTGAAATACATATGTTGTAGCATGTTGTTTGCTTGGACTGGAGAAACACATCAGAAGCTTCAAAAAATCAGTTAACAAAAACCCAGGTAATCTGCAGAAAGAAAAGGATTAGGGAAATGAAGAAATGTAATCATGTTTAATAAAACATTTTTAATTGGGTTTTAGGCCAGTCTGTTTTACAGAAGCAAATAATGAGCCATAGAAAGGAGCCCTAGGTCATTACAAGCATTTGAAAATGTTTCTGGGTGATATTGGTACTATTGGAGAGACAGAATGGGAGGAGTGATAGAGAGCTGGCTACAAAACCAGGTAGGCTTGGGTTCATGTTCCCACTCTGACACAGCCTGGTTGTGTGACCCTGGACAAGTCATTTAATCTGTCTGTGCCCCAGGCACCTCTTAAATACTAGAGATTGAAGAGAAGGCATTAACTTGCTTTGGTAGGGGCATTTTCCTTACCTGGGAATTCTCTATGCTGATAAAAGCATCTATCCAGTCCTTATCTATCTCTATAGCTAATGTAAATTACTTATAAATGTTTTATTTTTCAGAGGGGAGGGTCCAAAATCTTGGAAATGTCCAGGCTCTTTCCTATATCTGTACTTTTGCATATGCTCTGTCCTCCAACTGTCATCTACTCCCTCCTCATCTAGGCTGTTTGAGATCCTTCTCTTCATTCAAGGCATAGCTTAGGGAGTCACCTCCTCTGGGAAGCCTTCTCTGATAACCCCCGGAGGAATTTCCAGTTTCCTTTGCCTGGATCTCTCTTTTGCTTCCCTCCCACTCTAGCTCCTATTGTCCTTATAGTATTTGTGTGCTTAAAGCCCTCACAGTAGACTGTACGCTCCTTGCTCCTTGAAGTTGCGTACTGTGATACTTTTCATTGTTACATCTCCAGCATCACTAGGGTCCTATAGGACCTGGCACATAAGAGGCACTTCTAATGATCCTGATCATTATTCATAACAATTGCCATAGCATTTTAAAGCTTTAAAATCGTTGAATCTACATTATCTCTCACAGCAGCCCTGTGGGGTAGGTATTACAGGGATCATTATGCCCATTTTACAGATAAGGAAGGTGAGGCTCATAGAGTTCAATGATTTTCCCATGGTCACACTAGTTAGTGCCAAAGGTGGGATTCGAACCAAGTTCTCTCCTGACTCCAGGTCAAGCCTGCTTTCCAGGACCTCTCTCTGTTTAATGAATGTTTACTGAATTGAATTGAATGAATAATGTCAATCATTACCCTTGACATTACTGGTTTCAAAATGTACCAGCCTGAGCCAGTTGATACATTCTTAGCTCTGCTGTTTAGGAGATCAGGAGACGCTGATCTCATCATGTCCCCTTTCCAAGTCTCAGTTTCCTCTTCTATCACATGAGGGAGTGTGGATAGAGGACAGAATTTAATCCTGCCTCTCACACTTCATAACTTTGTTAACCACGGTCACTGGACCTGAGTCTCAGTTTCCTTATGGGAGTAGTAATATCTGGTACCTAACACACAGGTCTGTTATGAAGTTCAAATGTCTATAAAGTTGTTTTGCAAATCTTGAAATGCTATAAAAATGTCAGTTATAATTATTGGCTATTATTTATCAGTTATACTAAAATCAGAATCATAATACTTGTATAACTGAGCCTAAGCTCAGGGTTCATGTTAGGAAAGTACTTTGTTACTCATAGAGAGCTGGAAAGATGGGAGCTACCATTATAATAGGCATGAGGTCTTTCTGTAGGTGGGGAGCAAGTTTTTCTCTAAATACAGAGATGCTTAATTACCACAACTGCTTAAAGGAATCCCTTGAAATGGCAGTAAGAAACAGACTATTAACAATGGACTGCACTAGTACTGGCTTTAGGGTACCTTAATAAATGGAAAACAATCCAAAGGTAAGTTAAGGTTGCATATATGTCAGGATCCAAGATCTTGAGGTAGAAAGAACATGGGTATAATCTTCTGATTTTACAGATGAGGAAACCGAGGCCCAGAGAAATGCAGTGACTGCCCAAGGATACATCTAGGGTCATAGACCTAGAGCAGGCCATTAAGGCCAGTGATTTCAAATAGAAGTAAAAATATGAAGGGGCCACTGTAAAATAGTTTTACATTGTTGCATCATTTGGGTTCAGAATTTGAAAGTATCCACGAAGTTTAGTAAAGTTGACATTCTTTTATACTTCTTAAAAAATTTTATTGATAGATTTTGTTTTGTCACATTATATAAATTGCTAAGGTAGTCCCAACTGCATTCACCATAACGTACAAGCCCCCGGAGATAGGAGAAACAACAGCGTGGTACAGAGAACACTGGCTTTGGAATCAGAGGACCTGAATTCAAGTCTTGACTCTGCTACCTCCTACCTGCATGACCCTGGGCAAGTCACTTTACCTCTGTGGGTCTCGGTTTCCTCCTCTGTAAAATGAGGGGGTTGGACTAGGTGATCTCTGTGGTCCGTTCCAGTTCTAGGTCTCTCATCCTATGAATTAAATAAAAAAAGAGCATATGATTGAATGTGTCTAACTCACCTTTCTATCTCCTTCAGTGCTCAGCACAGGGTCCCATATGGTTAGATGAATGCTTTCTTCATGGGTACCCCCTCTACCCTTTCTCATCCTGTATGATTCTTGTCTAGTTCTTTCCTTAAGAAAGTTCTTCCTCCAAGTCTTTCACTGGAGGCCTTCCTCTGGTCCTTCTGGTCTAAGAGATGAGGACCACTATAGTACTCAGGCAGCCCATTGATTGAGTACCATTGTCCCTGGGTAATTGGCTTTTCCTATAATGGGTGTCCTCAGTGAGAGCTTTTACATCACTCCTTGTATTCCTGTCATCCATCATGTACATTCCTGTTTGCCCTTTGGGCCAGTTGCGATTGGAAAGCTTCAGTGATCCCTATGGGGGGGCCATAATGTTAAAGAGATGGGATTCTATGGGATCTCCCCCCACCCCTCTCCATTCTTGGCTTAGCTCCTTCCCCTTTCTCCTTTTCCTCTGCAAGTTATCTGTGTTGTTTCAATAACCCAGTGAGGCACCTACCTGTTCTGTTGCATCCTTTCCCCTTCCCATCACAATGTGACTTTGCTAAATCTGATTATTTGTTGAATTCTGTCGTCACTTTTGGGTAAAAGATGTTTCAGGGCAGAACTGGTTTAGTCCAAGCAGAACTACAATGCATTTGATCACTTGTGGGTGTGTTGTTGATTTAAATCCTAGCTTGTTTAGATTTTGACCTTAATTAGTGTTCACTTTGGAAGGATTGCAATTAAGTCTGCAGCCTACTTGAAATAAGTTAGTTTGTTTTGAACACCCTGCTTTCCCTGTTGAGTATTTCATTTTAATTCTTTCCTCTCACAAATCATTCCTTAATAATGAAATCATTAAGCAGCACTACGAATAAAAAAAAAAAAAACAACACCAGTCGAATTCTTCATGGACTTCAAAAGATGGGCTGCTCTGGTTGAAAATCAGAGCCTTCCTGTAGTTCCCAGGAGCCCCAAACTTATGGTACCATATAAGTGGTGCTAGAAGTGACCTTAATGTCTAACCTTTTCATTTTGTGCAGAAGGAAACTGAGACCCAGAGAGGGGAAGTGACCTGTCCAAGGTCACTGCAAGTCAGCTGCGGGGCCAGTGCTATAATAACAACAGCAAAAACAACAACTGCCAGTTTATGCAGTGCTTTATATGCCTGGCACATACTAGGCACATAATAAATGCTTATCGATTGATTGATTACAAACTAGGAATCTGGGCCAAGTACCACAAATGCAGCCCAGTGCAAGCAACATAAAGTTTGCCCTCATTTGGGAGTGGTTGGCATGGAGACCTAGCATAAGGCCACTGCTATCGAAGGCCCAGGCCAGATTTGTGGGCAGGTCAGGGGAGTAGCTCTCTACCATCTAGTAGCTCCCTCATTTAATTATTCTTTCTGATGAGCTGCTAAGTGCTGTCTGTTCTATTCTACTGGAGGACTGCAAGCACCCTCAGCATTTGGCCCCCTGGGATGAACCTCCACTCGCTCCACCCTAGTTTCAACCCTTCTGCTCCCTAAATCCCCAGAGCAAGCCCATGTTTTAGTGGCATTCCTGCGGACCCTGACATTCAGAAGCAGCCATTTTTAAAACTGCAGCTGTGCTGGTTGCTAGCTGGGAACGAACTGGAGACATCTTGTCATTTCAAACCAAATCATTCTCTTGGCCACAAGGCACAACAGCAGTAGGCTCAGATGGGGAAAGCTGAAGTCATTATCCAAAGGTCAGACTTGATAAGCAGCCTCTCTGCTGTCTCTCTCCCAGCCTCCCATGTGTATCTAGGGAAGGGAGCAGAAAAAAGAAATCCAGTCTCACAGAAGCCTTTACTAAATAGCCTTCTGCAAAGGAGGGGGCGGTGTGGTCAGGGGAAAAAGTACTGGATTGGAAGTTGGGGACCTGGATTCCAGGCCGACTCTAACTGCCTGTGTCACCCTGGGCAAGTCACTTACCCTTTCTGGGCCTCATTGTCCCTCTGTATAAAATGGAGGAGTTAGACTGGCTTGCTTCGATTTCTTCTTGCTGTGAGTATGTGATCCCATGACGATGAAGCTGTTTTTCCATAGATACTGTAGAGGGAAAGGAATGGCCTGGGCTTAGTGGGGGCAGCCTCAATTGTAGCCACATTTAGGTGACTAGCAACTCAGTATTGGGGTAACACTATCATTAAAAATAATAGTCACAACAATGAGGATGATGATGATGCCACATTTCTCCAGGATTTGAGGGGGGAGGGGAAATTCAGACCTGCTGTTTCATTAGCTGTAGGGAAACTCCAGGAATGGACCACAGGGAAGTGCTCCAGGGGACTGATCTTTAAATTTTCAGTGTGAGCATTTATACCTCAGAAATCCAAATGCTACAGATCCCCAGGCTTGATTTGTTGATTGTCTAGACTTAAGAAAGTGATAGAGAAAATGTTTATAATGCAGATTAAATTTAAAGGGTGTGTTGCGGCACCCCCACCCACAGTTTAACAATTGTTAAGCATTTACCTATACTGCTGGGAGTGGAACCTCTCTCCAAAAGTGCAATTTTCTTACAGAATTGCCTGGAGACACTGGGAGGTTAAAGGAGTGCCCAGAGCCACCTAGCCCAGAAGTAGCAGAGGCAGGACTTAGCCCAGGGCCCACTAGCTGTTAGGGCCTCTGTAGCACCTGTTTCACAACTACCACTGCATGTGGGTAGGGCCATGCGATTTGGGGTGCGTGACTGAGAAGAGGTTAAAGTTCATGGATCCGTAGGTCTAGAGCAAGAAAGGACCTCAGAAAGCATCTCATCCAACCCCATTATTTTATAGAGGAAACTGAGGTCCAGGGATGCTAAGTGGCCAGGCCTTTTCAAGGTCCCATGGGTAGAAAGCATCAAAGATAGGTTTTGAACCCAGATCCTCTGACTCGAGAGCCAAGTTTCTTTCTACTCTACCATTCTGCCTCCTCCAGTATTATCATTCCCATTTTACAAAGGAAGAAATTAAAGTTAAAGAGGTAAAGCAGTTTGTCCCAGTTCATTGGGCTAGGGTTCTAGCCTGGTCTCAAGCCAGGGTTTTCTTACCTCCAGTCTGATGTGCTTTCCTTCACACTCCATGGCCTCGGAGATACTTCAGGTAGAGGAGCAATCCTGAAAATGTTCTCATCTGGCCCTTGGATTCAAATGTGCCTTAAATAGCTCCTTGGGGTATAGAAGTGGGCACCAGAATGCGGTTCAGGCTCTGTGTGCATCCTGCTTCCGTGTGCCAATGCATCCGTGACCTCATCAGGGCCCAGTTTCCTTTGGGGTCTTTCTCATCCTCTGTGGTTCTTGCCTATGTTGTTGCATGTTCTTTTGAATTAATTTCATAAGAGATGAAAGCAAGATTTGGGATGAAAGATTGTATTAGTGCCACTTTATCCAGGAGAGTTTATAGTCTTAGGAGGTATAAATATTGTCTTCAAAGACTCATGTTGTTGTAACCATAGGAATTTTATCCAGTTAAGCTTTATTGGATTTCAAGTCAACTGACATCTGTTGCCTGCCTTGGTGTGGGCAAAGTGCTCTGCTTAGTACTTTAGAGGCAGGGAATATGAAATTTAGTGGTGATTGGTATATAATATGTCCCTGCCCTCATGAAGCTTTGCTTAGTAGAATTTTTAAAAAATAAGTCATATTTTTTTACCATTTGCAACTTTACGGAAAAAAGATCCTGCGAGGCCAGTAGGGCACATTTTTATTCCCATCTTGCAGAGGAAGAGACTGAGGTCCAGAGAGATGAAATGGCTCGCCCATAGTGTTATAGCTAGTTATTAGCAGAGTTGGACCTTGAATCCCATGTGCCATTCTCTGTCTTCCACACTGGCCTTCAGATAGAGGGCCTCAGACATGAATTTCCAGACCAGAAATGATAGCTAATTTTAAGCATGGGCATTTGGGTAGATGTGTCCAGTGGCCCAGAACTCAGTTTCCCTTGCACCGCTCTATTTCAGCTTCTCTCCAGGTCTTACCCATCCTCCCAGTGTATACTAGAATGCACTGCTCTGGCCTGGCATAGCCAATCAATCAGTCAATCAATAAACATTTATTAAGCACCTACCATGTGCCAGGCACTGTTCTAAGCACTAGCCAGAGTGGAAACATGTTCATTGATAGGCCCAGAGAGCCTTTGGCAGCCCCAGGAGTTGTTAGAAACCTTAATAGAATTGTCACTCCCATTAAACTGTAAAACGACTCTTTCCATTTGGAGGGGATAGTTTTATTCTACTGGACGCCAGCCTTAGAGAGGAGAATGACCCCTAAGAGTATTGGGTAAGCATCTGTGGTGACGTTGGCCTGGGGTGGTTGGTGGACTTCCAGTTTGGTTGTCTGCTTGTCAGGCCTTGCTCCAAGAGGGAAGACACCTGTTAAGAATGGGCTTGGAAAAACCCATTTTGTTAGACTTCTTTAAAAAGAAAAGTGTAAGCTGATTAGGCAAAGTTCCAAATATTCATTAGTTTATTAAAATGGATTGAAATGAGTGTTAGAGAGATTTAAATAAATTAACCTTTAATGAGTACCCAGGGGCCCCTAGAAAAGAATGACAGAGGATTAGGGGTATTTTGTCTGATTGTTGCATAATGCACACTGATTAGGTTTTTCTTTTTCTTTTTTTTTCCTTGAATGTGCATTGCTTGGTAACAATACTAATAAATAAAAAAGATTAAATTTAAAATATCTCTAGATTGTAATTGTTGCCTCTTCGAATGTGTATACAAATACCCCACTTCAGTTTCCTGCCAGGCGCGTTTGCATTTGGAGGAAAAAGTCTGCAGAGGAAGATTCCTGTCCCTGAGCTGTCTCAGAGATGGGAGAAGCTTGGGTCAATGAGGCTAATTTCCTTCTTAGCGTGCTGGTCTGCTTGGAGCAGTAGATTCTGAATGAAGCAGGGCTCTGTGTTGTTAAGTGTTATTAATTGATGGCAAGTTATTTTGAAGCTATGTTGGGCTTTGAGTGGACTGCCACCTTGATGTGGGCCAGGGGAGCAGCATGGGAACCCCAAAAGTCAATCATCCCAAACTCATAGGATTTCAGAACTGGAAGGGACCTCAAAGGCCAGCCAATGTAATCCATCTTGGAAAAGAGAATGTTCCATGAGGCATCCTTGGCAACTGGTCATCTAACCTTTGCTTGAAGATTTCCAATGAGCAGGAATTCCCTTCCTCCCAAGAAGATCCCTTCCACAGCTAGACAGGCAGCCCTCATCTAACATCCAGCCTAAATGGCCTTTTGTCAACTTCTACCCATCATTCATAGTTCTATCCTCTGGGGTAGACCAAATTGAAGACCGAATTAAATTTCTCTTCTACATGACAGTGCTTTAGATACCTAGTTAGGAAAATACTGTCACCGATAGAGAATTGGAAGGGACTTTAGAGATCATCAAGTTCAACCCCCTTATTTTACAGAGGAGGAAACTGAGGCCCAGAAAGGTCAAGTGACTTGCTCAAGTCATACAGGCAGTAGGTGGCACAGCCAAAATTCAAGCTCAGTTCCCCTAACTTCAAATTCCAGACCCTTTCAAACTGTGCCACTCAGCCCTGGCAGCTGGTGGCACAGTGGATAGAGCACTGGGCCTGGAGTCAGGAAGACCTGAGTTCAAATCCAGCCTCAGACACTTACTAACTGTGTGACCTGGGCAAGTCACTTCAACTCCATTTGCCTCAGTTTCCTCAACTGCAAAATGGGGATAATCACAGCACCTACCTCTCAGGGTTGTTGTGAGGATCAAATGAGATACTATTTGTAAAAGCGATTAGGATGGTGCCTGGCACACAGTAGGAGCTAAATAAACGCTTATTCCTTTCCTCTTCCCTTTCCTTCCCCTTGAAGGCAGCTCTAATATCCTCCATAAATTTTTTCTTCTCCAGCTTAAACACCTCCGGTTCCTTAAACTTATCATCCTCTTGTAGCATGAACGAGAGGCAGTTCAGCATTCTGTCTGCTGTCCTCTGAGCATTCTCCACTTTATCCATCACTTTAATAACATGTCCTAGAATTATACTGGTTTATAGACTCTGTTCTCTCCCTTTTTTTGGAAATCAGGAGAAAACTTGGCCCTCTCCATCCTCTATATGTCTCTCACTCCCTGCTGTCTTTCAATCATCACCAATTGTAGGTCACCAATCCCATCTGCCAGGTTTGTCAATAATAGCTAAGGGTGTAATTTATATCAACTGTGTGATTTGAGCCCATCTCTGACAGTGAGGTGCTCTTTTCCCACCATCTTACTCATTTTATGTGTTAGCTTCCTATTAGCCATTTTTGTTCTGTTCTTTCCAGTCTAAAGATCATTCTTCTTATCAGAGAAAACAGAAGCAAGATAAGAATTGATGAGCTTGGTCTTCTCTGGGTTATCATTTGAGATTTCAAGTTTCCCCAAAGGTCTGCTTTGACTGCAGCTCCAAAATTTTGGTATAATAACTTCTTCTTGTCATTTTCTTTAATGAAATTATCTATTGTTTCTATGATTTATTCTTTGACTCACCAATTCTTGAGTACTATTTAATCTCTTATTTAAGTTTGAATCCTTTCTTCAGAGGCCTTTTGTTGATTATATTTTTATTGTATTGTGGTCAGTAAAGACATATTTCACATTTCTGCATTTGTTTTTTATGCCGTAGAATATGGCCAGGTTTTGTAAAAGTGCTATGCACAGCTGAAAAATGTGCACATTTCTTCCTAGTCACATTCAGTAATTACCAGAGTTTGATCACATCTACCTACCTTTTTCTAAAATTCCATTCAGGTCCTAAGCTTCTTTCTTAGTGGAACCCCATGGTTAGGAGCTGGGATATGAATCAGTCAAGGAGACTGGCAAGTGGTTCAGGATATCCTCATTGGCATCGGAGAACCAGCGAGAGGGGAGAAGTATTTTTTTTTTGAGAGGAGAGAAGTATTACAAAAACCAAGAGAAGAGAGAGTGTCCAGCAGGAGGGAGGTGGTCAGCAGTGTTAGGTGCTCCTGAGAGTTCAAAAAGCATGAGGACTTGAGAATAAGAAAGAACAATCCTATCCAGGACAGAATTTTCCCTTTTGAGTTTCTTCTCCCCTTTAAGGGAGGAAATTATTATTCAGGAAAGTCAAGATATTATTAGTTGCTCCATGAGATGTCCTTTTCACTGTTATGTCATGTTTCTGTGTCAGCTTTGGGGTCTCTTCCCCAAGCTCCTCATCTCTTTCCTCTTTCTGGCCAGGTGACCCATGGTATACTCTGATGGCAATAGCAATTCTGTTTTTGCCTCCATTGGCCTAGACTCAGATGCTCTTTGCCATGCTTGCCCTCTCTGGTGCCAGGATTTTTTTTTTAAATTTTTTTAGTGAAGCAATTGGGGTTAAGTTACTTGCCCAGAGTCACACAGCTAGTGAGTGTTATGTGTCTGAGGCTGGATTTGAACTCAGGTCCTCCTGACTCCAGGGCTGGTGCTCTATCCCCTGCGCCACCTAGCTGCCCCTGGTGCCAGGATTTCTTCACCTGATATCTGATGCTACCCATCCCCACCCATCCCCTCTGTTTTACCTTTCTGCTTCCTTTTTTTTCTTTTTTTTTCTTTTTGTTTTTGCTAGGCACTCGGGGTTAAGTGTCTTGCCCAAGGTCACACAGCTAGTTAAGTGTCAAGTGTCTGAGGCCAGATTTGAACTCAGGTCCTCCTGATTCCAAGCTCAAAGCTCTATCCATTGCGCCACCTAACTGCCCCTGCTGCTTCTTTTTGAAGGTATAGACTTCTAGCATCATATTCTGGTCATAGTCTCATCCCACTAGTGACAGTTAGGAAGTCAAACTCACCTCTTTTTTCTTATTAGCCATACTAAATACTAGGCAGCATTAAGAAAAGCTTTTGTGTGTGTGTTTAGACCTATGATTTCATAGGCCTTGGGTATAGAAATTCCCTTTGCTGGTACAGATCATTTGTAACTTAGAGTTTAGAGAGTTGCTTAGATCTCTGTAGTAAAGGGGAGAGAGTGCTAGATCTAAAGTCAGAGCATGTGGGTTCATATTCTGCCAGTAACATTACTTATGTGACCCTAGGCAAGTCACTTATCCCCTCTGGACCTCAATTTCTCCATCTTTGAAGTGATAGGTTAGGACTAGGTGACCTCTGAAATCTAGATGCCATACTGGATTGAGCTCTGGGCCTGGAGTCAGGAAGACCTGCGTTCAAATTCTGTCTCAAACTCATACCAGCTGGGGACCCCAGGCAAGCCATTTGACCCTTGTCTGCCTCAGTTTCTCCAGCTGTAAAATGGGGGTTATAATGGCACCTACCTCTCTGAGTTGTAAGGATCAAATGAGATATTTGTAAAGTGCTTAGCCTAGTGCCTGGCACATAGTAGGTACTAAACAAATGGTTAATCCTTTCCCTTTCCTATTCCAGCTCTAAATCCATGATTTATGAAATGGCTTGCCCACAGCCACACAGTTAGTATGTGTAGGAGGCAGAACTCTAACCTAGGTCTTGCTGTCTCTAAGCCTGACCCCCTTATCCACTATGCCACACTGTCCAAAAGAAGGGAGATGATAGGCCCATTGCATTCTGACATGATCAGACTACATTTGGAGAATCGTGTGCCGTACATTTTACAAAGGGCATTGATGAGCTTGACAGTATCTGTCTATAGGAGAGTGGTCAGACCAGTGAGAAGATTAGAGCCCACACTGTATGTGGATCAGCTGAAGGCACCAGGGATGGATATTCTAGAGCTGAATTAAGGGGGATAGTTTAAGTCCTCAAGTATCTGTGTTTGATCATATGAGGAAAGGACTAGATTTGTTCTACGTGGCAACAGAGGACAGAACCAAGACCAGTGGATGCAAGTTGACAGGGAGATAGATTTCAGCTGCAAGTCAGGAAGAAGCTTCCTAACAATCGGAGCTGACCCTCAGTATGGAGTGGGCTGGCTGCCTTGGGAGGCAGGAACATCGGCCCTCACTGGAGGGCTTCAAGAGGGACTGGATGGCCATTGTTTGTAGAAGCTGGAGACGGAATTCCTGTTCAGGTACAGGTTAGACTAGATGGCCTCTGAGGGCCCATCTTGTTAGGAGATCCTGTGATTTGAACACCTCAAACCCATTTCTGCGCTGGCTCTGCCATGTCCTTGGAAACAGTCTTATCCAATCCCTTCATTTTACACATGCTGAAATCAAGCAAGGCCCACCTTGGAGACATGATTTGGTCAAGGTCACAGAGTTCATATGACTATGCTAATAATAGCCAGCACATAGCAATTTGAGGTTTGTCCATTGCTTTATGAGCATTCTCTTTTTTATCGGATCCTCACAATGACCCCGTGAAATAGGTGTTGCCGGTATTATGTTCCCCATCTTATAGACAGAGAAACTGAAGTTAAGTTACTTGTCTCTGGTCAGACAATAGGGTCTACAGAATTCCCAAGTGCCTGAGTGAAGCTGAACCGGATTAAAATGTCATTGGGAAATGTTTAACAAAATAAATAAAAATACAATTCAGCATAGATAATGTTAATTTGTGGTTTTCAAAATCAGTATCTGGGCAGCAGGGATCCCTTTCTATTTAAGTTTGACACCTCTGAATGGGAAGGGGGATCAGGGAAGACATTCCTAAAGAAGGTGGCTTGGGATCCCTTTCCTACCTTGTACAATTTGAATCATTGTGGTCATGGGCCTATAGACATATCTCCCTTACCCTCCCCTTCCCCCATCGAGCCACATTGAAAGCAATCTAACACATTTTGTCAATTCCAAGTTTATTGCCTCAACGAAGGTCGACACCCTGAAGATTCTCTGCTTAACAAACAGTAACCAGTAGTTGGCCAAAAAGTTCAATTACCCAGAATTCTCAGTGTCTTTAACATTCTGGAAAAAGAGAATCTTCTTCACTCCTGTATCCTGAAGATGTGGGCAGTCTGGTTGTCTTAAGGTGGTATGACTGCAGTATTTAATCTTTATTGAGTATTGAGGTATTTTCCAATGTATTCCTCATTCTCATTATACTTTAGAATACCAGCAAAAAGATGGATGAGCAAGTATTCGTACTTATTCCACCTTTTTGTCCACTAATAGGTAAGCCTACTTTATTCTTCTTGGTAGTTCATTGGGGTCTTAGAGTAAGAAGTGGCTGGCTACAGGCCAGCGGGTCATAGATCTGAGACTGGAACCCCAATCTTCTGACCCCAAGTCTGATGCTCTTTCTGTTGTGCCCATGCACCCCAGCTCAAACCTTCTGTGGGGGGGAGGGGCTGGATTTTGATCTGAGTATTAAAAGATAAAAGATAGGAGGGCTGGGGTGGGAGATGGGGGGGGTGAGAGGAGATCTTTCAGTTGCTGGTGCTAGAAGTTGTAGGAGTGGTTGTGGGAAAGAAATGGGAGGCCTTGGGGGAAGGAGATGAAAGGGTTGGGGGAATGAGTGAGGCAGAGGGTTGGGGGGCAGGGAGAGTAGAGGGGCCTCAGGGTAGCCACACTTGTTGGTCTGACTCTGTTCTAGAGAGTGGAGGTAAGGGTGGATTGGGAAATGAATCTGGTTCTGTGCCTTATGGCAGACTTGGTATGTGAATTTAACGTTTCCACGTGAGCTTATATTCAGATTTATGTGCAACAAATCATAAAGTACTCAGAGCCAAAGATAAAGCAATGAAAAGTGGACATGTGTTTAATCTAGGGGAGGTCAACTGAAGATGATTTCCAGATGGGCAGGTAAACTCAGTCAAAGGAGAAGACTCTCCCAAGAAGAATTCTAGTAGAATGTAAGCTTCTTGAAGGCAGAGGCAGTTTTTCCTTTTTTGTCTTTGGACTCCCAGTGCCTAGCATGATGCCTGGAGCATAGTAGTTGCTTAATTAACGCTTGTTTTTTTGTTGTTAGGATGTGTGGTCTGCAATTTTAAGAAAAAGGTTTGCAGCTGAATGTGAATGGTTTGGTTTGGCTAGCACCTTCGGTATTAGCATCAATATTACTATTATTAGTGCATTTGCTCTCTGTTGAATGATCTAAGGGTATTGTTGTTCAGTCGTTTTCAGTCATGTCTGACTCTTTGTGACCCCATTTGGGATTTTCTTGGTAAAACACTGGAGTGGTTTGTCATTTCCTTCTCCAGCTTATCTTACAGATGAGGAAACTGAGGCAAACAGGGTGAAATGACTTGCCCAGGGTCACACAGCTAGTAAGTGCCTGAACTTTGAACTCAGAAAGAGGAGTCTTCCAAATGCTCTGTATACTATGGTGCCACCTAGCAGCCCAGGGTAGGTAGTTTTGTAATCATACAATCAGAGGTTATCAGAGGTGGTAGGTGACTTAGAGGTTATCTTGTCTAACCCTCCTTCAATTTACTGAAGAGAAAACAAAGTGTCATATTTAGGGAACTAACTTGTCCAAGGTCAAATCCATAACAAATAACAGAATTGGGACTCCAAATCCAATGTTATTTTCACTACTACAGAGTTATGGAACTCACTTTTGCACAGGATTCCCACTGTCTGATATTTTGGTTTTGTTTTTTGCTTTTCTATTTTTGCATCTGGATTTTTAAAAAATGAATTCCCTTGTTGCATCCTATAGTTTATAAGATATAAAACAGCTGAGATTTCTATAATGATTTAGAAATGTCCTCTACCATTGAAATTGATACCCCTTTATTCACTGAGGCCCAGGGAGGGAAAGTGACCTGCTTGGGCAGAAGGCTTCAGAGGCAGGACTGGTCCCAGGCTGCCTGACTCTGAGGCCAGCCCTCCGACTACTCTGCCATCCACCTCTTCGCTTATTTATAGTACTTGAAACCATAGGAAATGCTTTTCTGCAGACATTTCCCCAGCTATGTAGCCCCAGGGCAAGTCACTTCCCTTCCCTGGGCCTCAGTTTCTCCATCTGTGAAGTAAAGAGGTTGAATTTGGTGACCTGGAAGGTCCCTCTCTGCTTTAGCCCTCTCATTCTCTGGATTAAGCAGTCTAAGTGGTATCACCCATTTTGTAAAAGAATAATGGATGCTCAGAGAAAGTCAAATGACTTCTCTAGGATCACAATTATTAAGTGTTAGAGGTGGAATTTGAATCCAGGTCTTCTAACTCTAAGACCAATACTTGTGGCATTACTTGTACCTCTGGGTGAAGAGCCATATGAGAAAGGGGACCCCTATTCATGGCTGAAATCTCAGAACATTTCATGTGAAAGTTACCTTGCTCCTTAGGAGACATGTACTGTGATGGGTGGTGGCCTTTCTATCCCACAACTTTGGGGATGGCTTAGCAAAGGACCTGGAACACAATAGGAGCTTAATAAGTGTTTATTAACTGACTTTTGAAGAAAGAGTGCTTACAGAGGAGTCCCCCAGCCCCATCTCTCTCCGTAGGTCTACTGTGGAGAGAGGAGACTTTCATGGGAAGGAGTCCGGGGCTTGCTTAGTGGGGAAATGGAGGTCTCCTAACCAGTCAGGCTATTTTTTTGCAAAAGATCATTCCTATAATCCAGTGGAACCCCTCTTCAGAGCTGTTGACCCTCATCAGATCGAGACCGGGAAGGGCCCTTCGAGATCATTTATCCTCCTTCTCTTCCCCTTATTTTAGAGGTGAGGACCAGCAAAGTTGACTTGTCCTTGGTGTGTCTGGCTCCAGGAGAGGAAACTCCCTCTACCAATGGGGATCAGCCTTGGCTCTGCAGCTATTGGTCAGAGAGAGTTTCCCTGGACACTCAGAGGCAAAGCAATTTAAATAGCAGAGCCAGTATTTACACCCAGGTGTTCTGGCTTAGTGAAAAGAGCCCTAGGCTTAGAGTCAAAAGGTGGCACGGTGGAAAGAGTGCTAAGCCTGGAGGAAGGAAGAGCCGAGTTCAAATGTGGCCTCAGACACTTAATAGCTATGTGACCCTGGGCAAGTCACTTCATCTCTGTCTGCCTCAGTTTCCTCATTTGTACAATGGGGATAATATTAGTTCCTACCTCCCAGGATTGCTCAGAGGACCAAATGAGATAATAATTACAAAGCTCTTAGCATAATGCCTGACACATAGTAAGTCCTATATAAATGTTAGTTATCATTATTATTATTACCATTATCTACTGTTGAAATCCCAGTTCTGTCCCTTACTTTAAAAAAAAAAATCCATTCAGCAGTTATTTATTAAGCCCCTGTTGTGGGTGGATTAGAGAGTGTTCAGTGCTGAGGGGAGATGGCTAAATCACTTAACACCTGTGTGACCTGAGGCAAAGCGGATCACCTGTCTGGGTTCCTGCTGGAAATGAGAGGACTGGGCAGGGGACTTCTAGGTCAGTCCCTTCCAGCTGGAAATCTCCAGTACTGTGGATCCTATTGGTGACTTCACATCCACTCTACAATGCTGTTGGCTAGTCAGATTAGAGTATGTTTTCACTAAATGGGGTTAGATTACAAACTTCTCTGGTGTAGCAGCTTCATACTTCACTAAAAACATTTGAGACTACTCATTGCGACTGTTGCTTCTTCCAAATTCTACCCTTCCGATCGCCTCATTATTGTCCCCCAGTTCTCATCTCCTTCGTGCCAGTTTCAGAGGATGTGGTGACCCTTCTTGCCAAGGTCAACCCCTTTTTTGCATTAATAAAGCGTTAGAAGTCAGGGAAAGTTGGTGTCTGCTTTTGGGTAGAAATGATTTGGACGATGCAGCCGTGTGCCCTCAAATTTATTATTATTCATAAAAAAGACGAGAACAAGAAAAAAACTCAGAGGTATTCCTATTCCTGTAACTCCCCCCCGCCACAGTTTTCTGTGGCCAGCAGTTGGCTAATGATTTGACACCTCTGGACAACCAAGCTGTCCTGGGGAAGCCCTGAAGATGAAAGGTGGGTGAGACTTACTTTTGGCACTGTGGCCTTGGCAAGGAACTGGGGTTTTTTGCCTTTTTCTTCCTCAGAGGATCATGGTATTTAGGGCTCAAAGGGGCTTTGTGTTGTGTTGTGTTGTATTGTGTGTGTGTGTGTGTGTGTGTGTGTTTTCAGTCATGTCCAATTCTTTGTGACCCCATTTGGGTTTGTTTGAGGGTTTTTGTTTTTTTTTTAGGCAAAGATACTGGAGTAGTTTGCCATTTCCTTCTCCAGCTCATTCTATAGATGAGGAAACTGAGGCAAACAGGGTTATGTGACTTGCCTAGGGTCACTCAGCTAGTAAGTATCTGAGGCTGGATTTGAACTTGGGAAGATGAGTCTTGCTGACTCCAGGACCAGTGTTCTATCCACTGCAGCAGAAATCATCAAATCCAAATCCCTCATTTTTCATATTAAGAAATTGTAGCTCAGTCCTTCCCAACAATTCAGCCTTTCAGCCAATCAGCAAGCCATTACCAGTGTGCCAGGCACTGTGCTAGGTTTGGGGGACATCAACACAAAAAAAGAAAGCCTTTCTTATGCATACCCTTTCCATCTAAAAGTAGAATGCCTTTCCTTGAGGCATGGTGGGTCCAGTGCCCTGGAGATCTCCAAGCCAAAGGCTGGCTACTCAGCAAGGGAAGGTATATTAGAGTTGGAATTGAGGTCTAGCCAGGGCCATCTGGTCTCTGAAGTCACTGGAAAGCCATTCCAGGAGTGTTCACTTCCTTTCAGTCTGTGCTCCAGTACTTTCCCAGCCATGGCAGCATCCCCGCTTTTTGGAGGTTTAATTAGAGGAGCTGGCTTTTAACTCTCACTGCCTCTCCAGTGCCTGGAGTGCATGTTTTGCCTTCAGGTATCAGACATACTGTGACAACATGTAATATGCCCGTAGCTCCCAGTGGTGCTGTTTGGTGGCAAAGCCACTCACCCTTAACTCCAACATTTCCATGGAAATAAATGCGGGCGCTGGCACGGTCTCATCAGCGTGGCCCACCACAGCTCAATCTCCTAGGAACCTGGCTTTCTTCTCTTGTTTGTCTTGCAGCCTCCTCTGAAAGGAATTTTCTTTAAAGTTAAAGATGATTAGAGTGTTTTTTTCTCCAGAAGACAATTATGTCTCTTATTTCTTTGTGTGGAGAGAAAAACAACAGGGCATTAATTTTTTCCCTGGCTTTCTAAGAGCATTGTTAAAAGGAAGATTGTCAGCTTCATTCATTGTACTGTAATAACCCAAAAGACAGTGGCTATTAAGATGCACGATTAATTTACTAGTAAGGGGATTTGAGGAATTATTGGGGAACCTATATGTACATATGTGTGCATGTGTGTGTGTGTATATTTGTGGGTTGTGCCTGGCCCAGGGGGGAAGGGGAAAACGAAGGGAGATGCAGAAGAAATCTAGTCAGTATTTCTGACCCTTTCTTCAAAAAGGCCTTTGTCAATGTAAGCTGGGGCTAAAAGAAGCCAAAGGGAAGACCTATTATTAAAATAGTCATTTTTCTGAGTCCCACAGTAGATTATCTTGCCACTTAGAGTATGGGGCTACATTTTTGCATCCTGAATGAGGTGATCCCTCATGACAGGCTTTGTCAATATATAGCAAAAGGTCAAGTGTAAACCATTTATTAGTGTTTCTTGGCATCCTTTGGGCCATGGTGTATGTGTGTGTGTGTGTGTGTGTGTGTGTGTGTGTGTGTGTTTATGGTGGAGAGAGGAAGGGAAGGGGGGAGGGAGAGAGACAGAAAGAAAGAGAGACAGAGAAGGAAGGAGGGAAAGAAAGAGAAAAAGGAGAGAGAGAGAGAGAGAGAGAGAGAGAAGTGGTTTTTCTTATTCCCACTCCCAGTCATATATATTTTAAGGCAGAGGTTAATGGATATTTCTTCCTGTGGCTTAACCCCTTTTTATTCACACTGAAGGCCTCATAGGATTTTCATTACAGTGACGTGAGAGCCATATAAAATGGAAGCCTCCTGAGGGCAGAGATGATCAGTATATAGCAGAGGATTTAGAGCTCAAAGTATCATAGTTCACAGGCTCGTTGATAAAGAGTTGAGAGGGATTTCAGAGGTCATCTACATTACGGATGAGGAAACTGAGGACCAGAAAGGTTTAGGAAATTGGCCACGGTGACACAACTAGTAAGTAGCAGAGTCAGGATTTGAACCCAGGCCTCTGACTCCAAATCTATAGCTATTTACATTGTAACCTGCTCCCTTCCTAGATCATGCAGTCCAGCACCTCATTTTTATAGATGATGATGATGGTGTAATTACTGACATTTATATCATGCTTTAATATCGGTGAAGAACTTCATGTACATTATCTAATGTGGTCCTTGCAACAACTTTGTGAGGTGGTCACTTCAGATATTATCATTTCCATTTTAGAGAGGAAAACACTGAGGCTCAAGCAGATGGAGCTGCTTGCCACGTGGTGAGTAGCAGAGCTAAGATTGGAACCTCAGTTCTCTGCCTCCAGATGCCATCCAGGGTGTTTTCTGTTCATCTAACCAGTGTTCTGCCCCATTTGTGGCCTCAAACTTAAGAGCAGGACTTCAGAAGCTTTGTGATTCTGTTGATGTATAATATCTTGCCAGTGTCACAGATCATGAGTCCTCTGCCCTTTCATAGAGTCTCATCAGCTGGGGGCTAACCTCATGGCTGCTGACTCCTTTGCACTTAACTGGACTGGTCCTTAGACAACAGATGCGTCAGAGTGGATGGTTATGCTCAGGCCTGGCTAACACTTGTGCTCTGCTGCCGTAACCTTGGACAGCCCAAAGTCACCAGCACCCCATGATGAGGCATCAGAAGAGCACGTTAGCCAAGGGACCTGAGGCATCCGTGTCGGTATCTCCATATCTCCTGCGAAGGTTGACCAGATGTGATGAACCATTTTCTGTATGCATTTAGGAGCCTGGAGCTCTGACTGTTCTTGTGATTCAAATGGTAACATCCATCTCTGATGAGAGTGGCTATTTTCGTTTCACATGGGAACTGAAGGTAGGGGCACTAGAATTTGGGAGCCATTCTTCCTGAATTGTAGTTGGGCAAGTCATAATCCCTTCTCTGGACCTCAGTTACCTCATCTGTAAAATGAGAGGGTCAGACTAGGTGACTGCAAAAGTCCTTTCCAGCTCTAAAAAAAAAAAATGGTTGAAGCCATAGCACAGGAATGATAGCATCTGCATTTTTGGCGCCAAAGGAATGTTGTTACTTTGGCCATCCCAGTTGTTTTGTGTGAGGTCCTTATAAAGCAGACTTTCTCACAGTGCTCTTAGCTCATAATTAGCCTCAAAAATGATTTGTTGAATGAATGAATGAAATGGGGGCTTCCTTAGCATTTTTCAGATGCTTTTCTGGTAAATAGGAACGAAAAACACATTAGTAAAAACAAAGTTTTGGTGTTTTTCTTTATAGTGCTGGGCCTATATAATTCTGTATGTCCCTGGTGACTGATTGGTTCCATCTTACTCAATTCTTTTGATGGGAAACAATCCTTCTCTTAGATTCCTATGAAGGCACTTCCCTGTGGGGGCAAGGAGAGGGCATGTGGCATCAGTATTTACTCATGTTGTCTCACATTTTCCCAAAGAAAATGGAGGATGCACAGCCTGACAAAGAATCTAACTGTTGCAAAACCTCATGAAAGTGTACTTTTAATTCTTGAAATTGAAACTTTGTTTGAGAATCAGGGATGGAAAGTTGTCATGACCATGCCTGAAATATAACTCTTTTTCTACTTCACTTTCTGTCTTTATCTATTGTAATTCTACTGGGCCTTCAAGACCAAGCTCTAAGGTGATTTCTGTGAAGCTTTTCTTAATTTCCTTCTCCACACTCCATAGCACTGTTTGTATTTCTCTTAGGTACTCTTTTTAGTATCACAGTTATTTGTGTAAATGCCTTATCTCCCCTGATAGACCTTAAAGGCCCAGAATCACAGAATTTCAGAGTTGGAAGAGAATTCAGAAACCATCCAGTTCAATTCATCTTACACTTATGAAACTGATTTTTTGAACCCAAATGCAAGACTTTTCATTTAATTTCATCTTATAGGTTCAGCCCAACATTCTTGCCTGTCAAGATCTTTGTATCATTCCGTGCATTAGATATCCCTCTCACCTTTGGGTCACCTGCAGATTTGATAAGCATGCTATCTATGACGCCTTTTACAAGTCATGATAAAATGTCAACTTGGGTAGCAATGAGTCAAGCACTTGTGTGGGAGTCCATGCACGCGAGATTGGCCTGGAGGAGCTGAGGATTTGGGAGGCTGTATTACCTTATGGCAGAACTATTTTTTCTCTCCTGGGGCTAATTGCCAAGCAAACACTGGGGATTTTTATGATGATCAATTGTTGAAAACCTAGTTACCAATGAGGTAAGGCCATGAGGAGAATATGGTGTAAATTTTAACCATGGAAATGAGGGGCTTGCTGCACTTAGGCAGTTCTGACTGTAAGGAATGTCAAACTACACCTCAGCATTGGATTATAGAAAGGCATTGAGAGTTACGGAACTATGATTAACTATAGAGTTCACAAAGGCCTTCTGATAGAATGGAAAAGACACCAAACTTGGAGATCAAAGACGCGTGTTGGATTCCTACCTCAGCTTCTTAACTCTGTTCCTTTGTGACCTTGGTCTCTGACTTAACCCCCTTCAACCTCAGCTTCCTCATCTGTGAAGCAAGGGGATTGGACTAGATCTCTGAGATAGGGCCCTATAAGGGGATTGGACTAGATCTCTGAGATGGGAACCTATCAGCCCTCGGTCCTCCAATTCCCAAATCCAAAGGCCTAGTGAAGAGGAAAAAGAGGAATGATCTAGTAGGAAACACATGCCAGATAGTAGAAAAATTTTCAAGGGCTACTTTCTGTGCTTTCTTTCTCCCATTTGAAGGACTGAAACTTGCCTACTGAAATAGCTTCCCTGCTCTAGGCCTTAATTTACCCATTTGTAGAAGGAATGGTTGGGGTAGATGATATCTAAGGTTTCTTCTAGGCCCTATGGTCAGTAATTCCATTGAAACAGATTCCCTTGCTTCCAACTCAAATTTCTGCTAGTTCTTGGGAGGTGAAATTTTCCTCTGGCCAGTCTCCTTAACAACCTTGCAAAGAAGACTGCTCATAACCCAGATGTTTTCTTCTCCATGAAGCCTCCTGGACCCCTCTAGTTGCTAATGCTCTGTCCCTACTTGGTTTATCTTGCATTTATTTATCTGTGTACATGTTGTATTTCCCCTCATAGAACGTAAGTTCCTCATGGCAGGGTTTTCATTTTTGTTTTTGCATTCCTCTTGCCTGGCACACAGTAGGCATTTAATAAATGTCTGTTGCCTTGGTCCCCACTGACACTGCCCCAGGCTGTTTTCTCTACCACCTCTGACTGAAGAGCTAGTTTGCAAAACACACCAGAGTGTGGCTACTTGGGGAGAGCAGCCTACTTGCTTTGGCTTTATGAAATCAATCAGCCTGAAGGAAAGACCTCATTACAGATGTGACAAGATAGACTCCAATTTCAATACCAGAGTAACTCTGTCTTCCCATGCTCCCAAATCCACAATTACATCTTTCAATAGATAGAGTCTCTCCAGGGTAGCTCCGGGCCCACTTTGGGGGCTAACATGAAACGGATAACCTAATGGTCAAGTGGCTAGTCCTCTGGCCTACTCTTCGTTTTCAGGTGGAAAATCAGGAAATAGAACTTGCTTCCTATGATATGGAAGCTGACCAAAGGAGGCTCTGATTCATTACCTTACCTCTGAGACCTGCCCAGGTCTTGCAGACAGACTTCCTTGCTGTAGCTTTACCCAGGGCACAGTGGTCAAAAACTCCTGCTTCTATTTCTCAGTCCTGCTGAGCAGTCCAGAGTTCAGCTGAAAGGAAATGTTACTTTAAAGTCACTTTAAAGTTGGTTTTTGCCTCCTAACTGGTAGGGGAGGGGCTAGAGGAAGGGAGAGAATTTGGAACTGAAAATTAAAAAAAAAGAATGTTAAAAATAAATGAATGATAGGATAAAAAAAATAAAGTTTGTTGTTTCAAGTTTGAGGAAGGTGACTTGGCCGTGGGGTCCAAGCTTGAGGTCCTCCAGGATGGAGAGCCTCAGATCTTTCTTCTCCCATGTAGCTGATTAGGTATATTTTGGTTTTTCTTCATGAAGCTCCAACCCCTTAACATATCTGATTGTGACCTTTCTCAACTAATACACTTTTTCCCAAAGCTCAGTCCCAAAGGGGAAAACCCTGAACACATTCCAAGTGTAGGAAACCAGGGAGAAATGAGCCTTCTTTTCTCTCTTCTTGCTCCTCCTGGAAATGACCAAATAACACAGTTCATAGCTGGAACTGAGCACTGATTAAAGCATTCCCAGGGAGTGATTCATCTGTAAGGAGGGAAAATTCATTTCTTTCATGTTTAGAAGTTCCTAGTGGTGACAAATAGGGTTTCTTAGCCCAAGTTTGGTACAGGCAAAAGGCAATTACTGACTCCTCCAAGTATTATGAATGATTTACCTTCAAGCCTGTGTAAAAAAAATTAGGGTGGGGGCCGCACTATAAAGAGTCCAAGGATGTCTGCCTGGTAGGAAAGGGACTATAGGCTACAAGTTCAAGGAACCTCCTCCATTTCTAAGCAGTTAACATCAGACAGGTGGGGCTGAGTGCCGGGATAGGCATTGTCAAGGGCCAAAAGGTAGCAGAAAGCCCTGTCCTCCAAGACTATAGGGGAGATCTGTCTTGGTTAAGGTCTTAAGTAGATCTTTGAGGTAACCATCAGCTCATTCACTGGGAGGGAAAAGGGTTGAGTTATACTTTGGCAGGAGGCCCGTGTGTGTGCTCATTTCCCCACTCCTCTCTCCATATTGAATGTTCAGAAACAACTGTGGCCATAGGATGGAGTGGACCTTGGGTGCAGCAGACTGTGCCCCTGTTTTCTGCCTCTTCTGCCCTTTTCTTGGTAATAGGGCTGTGTTCACACCCTTGGTGAGCTCCTATTAAACTGTGGCTTAGAGATTTATGAGTAGAAAGGACTTCAAGGATCTTCTAGTCCAGCTCTCTGTTTTGGGCCAAGAAAGACTAAGTCAGGGTCACGCAAGCCCTCTGACTCCGTATTCTGACTCTTTTCATTCCCCTGTACCATACTGCCTTCTGATACTTGATTTAATCTATACTTAGAACATCTACAGATTTAGGGCTGGAAGGGACCAGAGATCATAGAATTACAGAATTTTACAGTTGGAAAAGACCTCCAGGGACTCCTGAGCTAGACATACCCAGAAGGAATTGTTGCTATAACATCCTTGACAGCTGTGGCACCTAGAACTGAATAGTCCTGGTGATATTATCACCTTCTCATTCCTGTAAGCCACGTCTCTCTCAGTTCAGCACCAGATGACAGTAACTTTTTTGGCAGCCACATCACACTGCAGATGCCTATTGGATGTGTGGTTTTGCAGAAACTCCAGGTCTTTTTCAAATGTCTGGATAATGAAAGTATCTTATCAATACTGTGTCTCACCTCTCTCCCCACCATGCTTGGGTTCTATTTCCCAAACTGCTTATCCATCCCTCTATAGGGGATCTGGCACATATGTCTATTTGTAGTTTGTGTATAGATGGTGATCATGTAATCTAATCTCATCTTACAGAGGAAGAAAGTCAGGGGGTAGGGGGTGGGGAAGGAGGGACTGGCCCAAGGAAAACAAGCAAATGAGTGGTAGAGCCAGAATAGTTTTTGACATGAAATCCAGGCCTCTCCTCATTGTGAGAAACTTTATGTCGCCTAGCATCACAGTCTTCCCCAACATTTTGCCCTGGAGAGACTCAAATCTGCCCCCTAAACGCACCATCCTCCACTCTCTAATCACCCCTCCCCACCTGTGTTTGTCATACAAGCTTGAAGGTAAATCTTTCGAAAGGAATGCTCAGAGGAGTCAGTAATTGCCCTTTGCTTGTGATGAAAGAGGACTCTTTCTTGCCCTCTCATCCTTTTCCCTGCCTCATCTGTTGCCCTTGGACAGGTAGTCCTTTTAAATAAACTGGTCTTAGAGAATATTGAATGTAAATAATTGCCAGTGGGACTCCCGGGTTAGTCTTGAAGTTCACGAAGCCTTGGTCTTAAAGACATTTGAGCCTGTGTACATTCTGTTCGAGAATGACGACTGGTGTAACTCAACAGATTGAACTAACATTGATTAAGTACCTGCTGTGTGCAGAGCACTATAACATACTGGGGGAGATGTAAAGTTGGCCCAGTCCTTGCCCTCATAGAGAATACAATATCAACAGAGGTAACTGAAGAACCCACTAATCTCTGTTAAGTGTATTAGGGAGGTGCAGAAAAAAGTGATACATGAGGTTCAAGGGTAAGAAAAGGAAAGGTCATTACTGCCTGGAGGAGCAGGGAAGACTTTCTCCACTGCCTGTTCACTTATTCCTATATTTCTCAATGATTAACAAACTCATACAGGATCATACCTTCCCTCTCCCAGTAATTCTGAGCCTGTGGCTGTCATTACTGAAATTCCATTCTCCACTGCCTGCTCACTCATTCCTATCCCCCTCAACCTATGTCTCCCCAATCCCCTCCCCCCAACATCCCTCCCTAAAGCTACCACCCCTTCCATGGTGCTCTCTGGAATACCTGTTCCATAGGTAACAAGCTTGCTTTCACCTTAAATTTCTTTTTAATTCCCTTCCCTACCCCTTCCATCTAGTGGATCTCATTGAGACCCAGCTACCACCTGATGACACAGCTTCCCTGGCCTCTCTTTCCAGCACTGGTTGCACTTTTGGTTCCTGCCTCAACTCACTGTTTGAGACTGAAGGGGGGTTGGAATATTCTTTATTCTCTGCTGCCCATTCTGTGTTTTCCCCCCATCACTGTGTAACCTGTTCTCTTTTGAAGTTCATTCATCCATGTATACTACCCAGTCAAAATTCTGGTAGCTGTTGTCACTGACCTCCAGGGTGCTGCCCTTTTCCCCTAGTGAGTTCAATGCCCAACTCACAGTCTTTTTCTCTTCCTCAACTCCTATCCTCATACTGGGAGACTTCAACGTACATATTGATACTCCCTCAAACATCCTCCCCTTCCACTTCCTCAGTTTGCTCATTTCTCATGACCTCTTCCTCTGTCCCACCCCCCAAAAGATTCTCATACCCTCGATCTTACCATCACCTACACAAATCAGACACTTCCATGCTCATGAAGTTCCCTTATCTGATCACAATCTATTGTCATGTCACTTCTCCCTCTGCCCTGCAGCCTCAAACTCTGGTTCTTTGTTCTTTTCAGGATCTCTGGTCCATCAGCCTCTTAGTTTTTTCCCTTTAGGTCATCACCCCAGCACTGGTTATGGTCTCCTCCTATCCCCATCTTAACCCCTTGGTGAACTAGTTCAAGTACCCTGGCTTCTTCTCTTGAGGCCCTTACTCCCCTTATCTCACTGCAGAGATCCAGGCCTCTACCTTGCTTTATTCCTACTGTCTGTTGCCTTTGAGCTTGTGCACATGCTGCTGAACAAAGCTAGAGAAAATCATGAAACAGTGCTGCTGACCAGGTCCGCTGTAAACTTGTGTTGTTGTTATCATTGTTATTATTAATGATGATAATAGTTAGCATTTGTCCAGTGCTTTAAGGTTTGCCAAGCACTTTATAAATATTTCATTTGATCCTGACAACCATAGATACTATTAGTATGTCCATTTTACAGATGAGGTAAATGAGGCAGATAGGTCAAGTCACCTTATTATGATTGGTAAGAATTCAAGGAGAAAAAAGCCCTGGTGACTTATTGCAAGGGGCAAGTGTGGATTAATTAAGACCAGATCAATCTCATGGTCTTTTTTCATCGTGTTACTTACTAAGCTGGGTGACCAAAGGGCAGCCCCGGCATATTTTCTATCCCTGGACTCAGAACTTCAGGAAGGTATTTATGTAACCACGCTTTTCCTGAAATCTTTGTGGACAAGGTGGAGAAAGGCAGCCCAGTGATATACAGTAGACAGACCTACAGCTGGTGCAAAAACTCCCCCAAGAAGGTTGGTGAATGGGTTGACATCATCCTAGTCAGGGGTCTGTTCAGTGTTTTTTTATTAGTGACTTGATAAAGACATAGCTGGCCAGCTTATTAAATTTGCAGATGACACAAAACTGGGAGACTCAGCTTCTCTGGTGAGTGGCAAAATCAAGATTCAAGATGATCTTGATGGGCTAGGAGGAGGATGAGCAACTGAGACAAGCAAGAAGAAACTGAATAGGGGTAACTGGGGTGTAACTGGGGTAGTGTTTGGCACTTCTCCAAGTCCGGGATGGGAGAGAGTGAGAGACAGAAAACTGAAAGGTTGAGTGGTTTCAGCAGGCTGCAGTGAGGCCACCGTGGGCCATGGCTGCCCTCCAAAGTTTGGCATTGGGATCGGGGGACCCTCTACTTCTGCCATCTGTCCTCTCCCCGGGTTAGACCCCAGCTGGAGGATTGTGTGAAGTGCTGGCAATGAGAGTTCATTTACTTTTTTCAAAATAAAATCTTATTGAAAGCTTTTGTTTTTATCACCTATGTTCCTCGTTGGAGCCATCCTCTCTCCTTTTCCCAGAGTCATCAATATTATAACAAAAAATATAAAAAAGAGGCGGGGGGGGAAGGAATTCAGCAAAACCCATGAAGTTATCAAATGGATCTGACCTAAAGGTAGGGAAGCTTCGTCCTCAAGGTCATATGTGGCCCTCTCGGTCCTCAAGTGCGGCCCTTTGACTGAATCCAAACTTTATAAAACAAATTCCCTTAATAAAAGGATTTGTTCTGGAAAACTTGGACTCAGTCAAAAGGCCACACCCAAGGACCTAGAAGGCCACATGTGGTCCCGAGGCCACAGGTTCCCTACCCCTGGTCTGGCCAATGCAGTGCACCATACCTGTAGCCTCCCACTTCTGCAAAGAAGTCAGATGCGATGGATTCCATGTCTTAAAGGAGCAGCAAATAAAAGGGTGTCCAGATAAGGTTAACTAGGATCCGAAGGGTCTGGCAGTCATGAGGATTGGTTGAAGAAACTGGGCATATTTTAACCTGGAGATGTGAAATCTTGACTGGTGGTGATAGTGGTTGGAACCTGATGTCTTCCTTTAAATATTGGCAGCTCTCTCACAGAACGGAAGTAAAGTCACATTGCTCCCACCCCCAATTCGTGCCATTAAAGTAGAAACTCCTCCAGGGCAGGACTGTGTCATTGTTTTTATCATTGTATCTCCGGGATAAGAACACAGGA
Source organism: Vombatus ursinus (assembly GCF_900497805.2). Taxonomy (NCBI): domain Eukaryota; kingdom Metazoa; phylum Chordata; class Mammalia; order Diprotodontia; family Vombatidae; genus Vombatus; species Vombatus ursinus. The sequence continues at coordinate 384,720 of NW_020943841.1, forward strand.
GCTTATGCGTAGCAGGCACAATTGCAGAGCTAGAACTGGAGGGGACCATCATTTAGATCGTCAAGGCCAGCCCTCCTTATACTGAGAAATCTTGATGATTCTGATCTCTGTGAATTTGGGCCCAGGGTGTCTCTTCAGCCTTCCACCTTCTCCTCCTCCTCTCCTCGTCCCCTCCTCTCTCCTTTTTTGCCCCCTTACTCTCCCTTCTGCTTTGTTTCTGCCTTAACCTCTTCCCTCTTCACTGGGGCCTATAACCATAACCATTTGTTTTTGAAGATGCCCTGCTTCCCTCCCACTGTGGAAACAGATGAAATTACTTCTGCCTCAATAGTCTTCAAAATGCTTTTTTCTTCAGGTAAATTGGGGAGACATCTTGCCCCACCAATCTCAGAGGGTTGTTGTCAGGACAAGTCAATCAGTAAACATGTATTTAGCACCTACTATGCGTCACGCACTGGTGGTGCATGGGAAAGAGTATAGTACTTGGAGTCATTTCTCTCTGCCTCGGTTTCCTTATCTGTACAATAAAAAGATTGGACTAAATTATTGCTAATAATAATTAGCAATAATTAGCAATAACAGTTCCAGATCTGTTCTAAATCTAAGACAGGTTCAAAGTCTCTCTCCCCTCCTCCTCATCTGTAAAATGAGAGGTTTGGCCTTGATGACCCCTAAGGGCCCTTCCAGCTCCCTATCTATGATCCTGTAAACTCAGCTTGATGAATTGACGCAGGGAGAGAAGTTTTAGCTCAATGTAAGAAATCTTTTTGTAGTAATCAGAGCTGCCAGTGATGGAAAAGGCTGCCCGCTAACTAGTGAGTGTCTTAAAATGAGAGGTGTTATGATGACCAAGACAGGAACAACAACAGCAGCACCAAAAACTGAGCCCGGTCTAATTAGAATGCCAAGCTTGGCCTCAGAGAAGAGATGGCTCCCTCCTTTCTGTGCAGAGGTGGGAGGCTATGGGTGTGGAACACTGCATACACTGTCAGATACTGTTCATGTGTTGGTTGGTGTTGCTGACCCCTTTTCTTTTTTTTTTATCCTTTGTCAGAAGGTGTTGCCTGCTGGATAGGAGAAGGGGGAAGAATTGATTGGGAAATAAAGGGGAGAGAAAACAAAAGCTATCAATAAAACTTTAAAAAGTAGAATTCTTGGAGCAGAAGCTAAATGATGACCTATCTGTCTACTCTGGGATACAGACTAACCAAGACTAGCTGACCTTTAAGGTTAAGCCCTTTGACTTCTTGAGGCTTTAGATTTCTAGCATGTAAAATCTTGAGGGGCTGGAAATCATTTGTCTAATGGCATTGAGGAAAGGAGAGTGCTAGCTTTGAACACAGGAGAACTAGACTTGAAACCCCACTCTGCTTTTTACTGTCTTAGGCAAGTCACTTTTCCTCCCTCAGCCTTAGTTTCCCCCATCTGTAAAACTTGGACCCCTTAGGCAGTCAGTCTGCTGAAGCCCATGGATGAGCCTTTTCTCAGAAGTAGTTTTTGAAATACCTAAAATAAAATCTGTAGTATTCCAAAGGAAGAAATCCTTTTGAAAGACAGTGATCAAAATATTTTTAAAAACCATTCACAGACTCCAGGTTAAGAGCCTGTGCTAGATGATCTCTGAAGCCCCTTCCACCTAAATATAATGCTCCTATGTACGGTCCTTTTGACGCAATCAGAATAATAGTGCAGTGTTGTATTTTCTCCTATCTGTGTTAAAGGCCTCCTCTAAATCTGGGTTTGAGGGATTCTTTGATGAGTAGAGACAGGGAGGGAATAACTGTAGTTGATTTTTCTTATAGCTATGTGATCATGGGCAAGTCCCTTAACAAACTCTCAGAGCCTCAGTTTTCTTCTTTATAAAATGGGATGGTGCCCCATTCACTGCCAGACCAGCTCATAAGGTTACTGTGAAGAAGTTTGCTTTAGCAAACTATTGAGTTCTATGCAATAGTGGTTGGTATCATTATTGTTAAAATGACAGTAGCTCTCATGTGGCAGCATTTGTTAGCCAGAACGTGAGTCAATGTGAAGTAAAAACACACAGACCCTGCTATAGGAACCCAAGGAAACCCATTGATTTCTTGACTTATTTAGCATTTGTCAGTCTTAGGAGATGCCTGGAGCACTCTGGTCAGATCCGTTCAGAAGGACTGGTATCAGGACAGTTTTCTTCTTTCTGTGCCACATGTGGGTGAGGTATATGGACTCGATCTGTTGACCGTATTAGGTTTGGGGTGTTAGATGAATTTCTTGGTATTGTGTCAGCTGAGTCAGTCAGCCCACACGTATTTATTTATTAAGTTTTTACCTCTTAGCTTAGAGTGTGACGTCTCTGCTATCAATTAAGTAGGAGACCTCATTGGGTCTCAGTTTCCTCTTCAGTAAAATGAGAGGGTTGGGCAAGATGACCTCTCAAGGTCCCTTCTAGCTCTAAATCTTGGGGAGTTCTCTATTGTCTGGAGTCCTCAGGGAGACAGGCCCAGTGGCATCTCTCCTCATTAGCAGGATTGTTTTTTTTATACCCGGCCCCTATAGCAGTACAGATACATTCATCGATTCATCAACCATTTCTGAAGTGCCTCCTATACCCAAAGCCCTGTGTTAGGACAGTCCCTGATCAAGATACAGAAAGAAGGCCCATTCTCTGCCCTTCTGAAGCTCACAATCTACCATTGGAAGTGGGGGAGGGGAGGTGGGAGGGATGAGCAATTTCTAACACAAATGGGCACTGCTCAGTACACACCCACACCACCAGTGGCTCTGGGAGGTCAGTGATGTAGATCCCTTCAGCAGTACAGAAGTCTACCCATCTCTGCCTGTCTATCCTCCACATCCTCCCCTGAATTGCCCCTTTTGAATGAAAGCTCCTTGAAGGCAGAGACTGTTTTTAGCTCTCTTTTTGTCCCCAGTGCTTAGCACAGTGCCTGGCCTGCAGGAAGGTCTTCACCAATGCTTGTTGACTGAGTTAGTCACAGGGAGTCCACCCAATGAGGTAGGTGCGTTCCTTGCCTTCTCCTGACATCTCTTGGATACCAAGGGAATAAATTGGCTGTCCACCTGTCATCCCTGTGGGGAGAAATGGACAGAGCCACATGATAAATATTAGATCATGATTACAATGCAGAATAAATTGTCGGAAGAAGAGAAGGGATGTGTAAGGTGCTGTCTGAGGCTAGGGAAGGAAAGCCCATTTCTAACTCAGGGGATCAGGGAAGACTTCCTAGAAGAAAGGACATTCAAACTGGGCCTTGGAAGGTCAGTAGGTTTTCAAGAGTTAGAGATGACAGGCAGCTAGGTGGTACAGTGGATAGAACACTGGACCTGAAGTCAGGAGGACCTGAGTTCAAATCTGGCTTCAGACACTTATTAGCTGTATGACCTTGGGCAAGTCACTTAACCCTGATTGCCAGAGAGAGAGAGAGAGAGAGAGAGACAGAGAGAGAGAGAGAGATGGAAGATTCAAACACTCCAGGCACAGAAAACAGCAGGAGGAAAAGCCTGAAGAGAGGAGAGCAGGGGGTACGTAGCAGGGCTGGCAGGTGACCCAGTTTGGCCAGAGAATGGCACCAATGGAGGGGAGTGGTATGAAATAATCTTGGAAAGGCAGGGAAGGAAGTGCTAGCTTGTTGAGAGCTTTGAATGCCAATTCAAGGCTAACAAGACTTGATCCCCACCCCCCACCCCCGATGAATTTAAATAGAATAGCATGACTATATCCATGTTGATCTGTGGAATGTATTTGAAATCTCAGTGAGGCTCTGTGCCAACCCAGACCAGTGCAGCAATGTGACAGCTAAAATACATATTAGACCATTTCTAATTTTCTAAAGGCCAGTGCAGTTGCAGCAACATCTTGATAAATTAGGGCCATCAATTAGTCAGGTGGCTTTTTTATTCTGAACTCTCCTTTTAGGCAAAAAAAGTCAAATTTCAACCATACAAGGCCATGGAAGGAACAGAGAAACAGCTCAGCAACTCCCCAGGGGGTCATCGGGGCGGAGAGCAGTCAGCCACCTCTTCTGTTCCTTATAAATCCATAGTCCTCCACAAGCACGTAGCCAGAGGGGATGATCAGTTACCCACCTTGGGGACACAGCTTCCTATGGTGAAACACGACTCATGGAAGCATTCAAGGGGACCAAACGGCCCACGGCCGACCGGGCCCTTTCAGGAATCAGAGTCTGGATGAACACCTAGGTCCCCGGGGTTGAGATGGAAATGAGGACTAAGGTGCACAGAGCAGGAATGTCATCAAATCAGAGGCCTAGGAAATCATCTTAGCCAGCCCCCTCATTATACACGTGGCAAAACTAACCAAGGCCCACACAGGGGATGTGACTTGATCAATCAAGGTTGTATGGCTAGTAATAATGACTATTGGTGGCACAGTAGATAGAAGACTGGGCCTGGAGTCAGGAAGACCTGAGTTCAAATCCAACCTCTGACATGTCAGTTCCATAAACCTTTATTAAGCACCTACTGTGTGCTAGGCACTGCGCTAAGCGCTGTGTAACTCTGGGCAAATCACTTAATTGATGTCAGCCTCAGTTTCCTCATCTGTAAAATGAGGATAATAATGGCATCTACTTCCTAGGGTTTGTTGAGAGGCTTGAATCGGCACAGGGTTGTTGTAAAGGATTGAATGAGATAATAATTATAAAGTGCTTAGCATAATGCTTGGCACATAGGAGATACTATATAAATATTAGCTATTTATTATTAATTTTAAGAGCTGGCATATAGCACTTTGAAGTTTGTGAATGGCTAAACAGCCTCTTATTTATTTTGAGCCTCGCAACAACCTTGTGAAGTAAGTGTTACAGGGATTATGATCCCCAGTTTATAGGCAAACTGAGGCTAAGTGACTTGTCTGTGGTCAGACAACTTGTAAGTGGCTGAGGTAGGGTTTGAACCCAGGTCTTCTGACTCCAAGGCCCATACTGTAGAGTCCTCTGAATGGAAAGGAGATCAGGGAAGACCTTCTCAAAGAAGGGGGCTTGGAATCCTTCTCCCTCCTTGGACCAATAGAATTCATTGTGGTCATAGATCTGCAGATGTGTTTCTCCTCTCCCCTTCCCCACCTCAGCCCCATCTCACAACCTTGGGGAGGCCATGAACTTGGACACAAGTCCAAGGACTGCCTGCAGCCATCCAGACCAGACAAAGATTCGAATTCTGTTCATTAATGAATTCTTGTTGAGTGATTGATCAGACTGGTTTTAACTATGGCTGAAAGTAGCTCAGCAAATGAGATAATAATTGTAAAGCACTTAGCACAGTGCCTGGCACATTTTTTTTTTATAATTTTCTACTCTTTGTTTTTGTTTTGTTTTTTGGTTGGGCACACATTTGTTATTGTGCAGCTGTTTCAGCCATGACCAACTCTTTGTGACCCCCTTTGGGGTTTTCTTGGCAAACATACTGGAGTGGTTTGCCATTTCCTTCTCTAGCCTGGCACATAGTAGGTGCTTAATAAATGTTTATTTCCTTCCTATATGTTTTGTTTCTTGGTTTATAACTGCCACAAAAAGGCTATTCCTCCAAATATTCCCTACTTAATATACAGTAACCAGTGATTGGCTAGGAAGTGAGTTACCCAGAATTCTCAGTATCTCAAACATTTCAAATCAAGAGAAATTTGCTTTATTGTATCCTAGTAGCCAAGCAGAGAAGCAGCAAGCGAGGCAGGTTATCTCAAGGCATACTGCTCTACTTACTTTTTGAGTTCTTTGCCTTGTATTCTTCTTTATGATTCCCTTGAGTTAGAAACAACACAAAGGAAAAGAAATGGATAAAGAGGAAGTCTGTATATTCTATGTTCCAACAGCTTGTCCAGTAATAGGTAAGTTTGCTTTATTCTCCCTGGAAGTTCATTGGGGGCTCAGTGTAAGAAGCCACTGGCTACAGGCGGGGGGCGGGGGGTGTCTTAGAGCTAAGACTGGAATCCCAGTCTTCTGACCCTAAGTCTGATGCTCTCGACCGTACTTCCTTACTTGCCCCCCAAATCAAAAGCTTCGTAGAAGAGCTACATTTTGATTTTGAGGCTGTAGAAAGCCAGGAGAAGAGAGGGAAAGGAGATAGGTTCATCTAATTTTGGGGGTTGAGGATTATGGAGGGCGAAGGGAAAGGAGAGAGATTCTTCTCATCGTTGGGGTTGGGGTAATGGGAAGGGGGGGCAGGTGTTTGACTGGTTTCAGTGAAGACTGGGAATGGGGGTAGTTTGAAAAATGCAGGGAGTTGTGCAGTATTACAGTTTGTAGCGAAATGAAGGTGTGGTTTAAAGCCTCCCTAGGAGTTTAGATGGAAACTCATGTAACAATTAGTAACATATTAAGAGCCATTTAAAATGGAGGAAAAACCTGGGAGTGTGTTTCCAGCTGAGGAAACCCAGTAAGAAGTGACAATTCAAAGAAGCGGAGAACGTTCCCCAGGGGGTTGAAATCAATCTAAGAAGGTGACTTCCAAGTAGAGTTTCAGTAGGAAGTGGGCTCCTTGAGGAGAGGGCCTATTTGTTGTTGGATTTTTTTGGTTGGTTAGTTGGTTGATTTTAACTTGCTGTATGTGGACTCTGAATTCTCACGGCCTGCCCGACAACAAGTGATTAATAAAAGTTTACCTGTCAAATTGTTGAATGGGACCATTTTCCGAATGACAGGGTCTGGATATGTGGCTTGTGACCATTCGTAGGCATGTCTGTAAGTCTCAGTGACCACACATTTGTTCAACAAACATTTACTTGGTGCCAGCTAGAGGCAGCTGAATAATGCCCAGAGGAGCATTTTGGCTTTGATTGAGGAAGCTCTGAGTTCAAGCCTAGCCTCGGACACTTTTTAGCTCTGTGACCCTCAGCAAGTCACTTAACCTCTATCTGCCTTAATTTCCTCATCTGTAAAATGGGGTGGGGGGAGGGGGAGGTTAATTATAGTACCTACCTCCCAGGGTTGTGAGACTGAAATGAAAAAATTATAAAGTACTTAGCCCAGTGCTTGGCACATAGTAGGTACTTAAGAAATGTTTATTCCTTCTCTCGCTGTGTGCCATGCACAGTGTAAGGTGCTGGGTTTATAAGAAAAGTGAAAAAGTCCCCACCCTAAGGAGAGCCTGAGCAGGCAAACAGCCTCACTTTCCTCCTCTCCGAGTCTGTAAATCTAGGATACAACAAGTGCTCTGATTGCTCTGATGCAAAGCATTGATGCAAGAAGTTAGAACTTTTACACCCAGGTGGTTACCTTAGTGCTAGAGCAGTGTTTGATTCTGGAGACTTTGTGTCTCTGCTAGCTGGGTTTTTGTTTGTGTTTAGCATCATTGGCCACCAGCTAGCAAGAGAGTTTGCCTTCTCATATCTAGTTAGGAGAGAAGTTGAATGGAAGGCTATTTCTATTAAGCTTTTCCTGATGCACACACACACACACACACACACACACACTTACACATACACACACATACACACACATACACACCAATCAGTCAACTAGCATTTATTAATAAATGCCTGCTATGTGCCAGGCATTGTGATCAACCAGAAATGATCTCCCCCTCTTTGAATTTCTAATGGCCTTTTGTTTGCATTTCTCCTGTTCATTCAAACGGTGACTTAGATTCAGGAAACCTGGGTCCAAATCCGGGCTGCAACAGTGCTTTCGTCTTTGCTTGTGTTAGCTCTCTCACAAAGTTATGGTGAGCAAAGTGCTTGGGAGAAATGTGCTTCATGGGCAGCTGGGTGGCACAGTGGATAGAGAATCAGCCCTGGAGTTAGGAAGACCTAAGTTGAAATGTAGCCTCAGATGCTTACTATCTGTTTGACCTTGACCTTGGACAAGTAACTTATAAAAAGAAAGAAATGTGCTTAATAAAGTAGGCAGCAGGTTTATCTGAGGCAAGTGGTGTGGGGGATAGTGCCCAGAGTCAGGAAGATAGTCTTGGCCACTTTACTAGCCATGAGACCATGAACAAGTCATGTAGCATCTCTTCAGGACTCATGAAAAGTAGTGTGGGACCATGGACAGGGGGCTGAAGTTAGTTCAGGAAGATCTGGGTCTGATCCCACCTCTGATGCTTGGTGACTTTGTGACCCTTGGGCAAGTCCCATAAGCCCATAAGGAAGCTAATTTCCTCAGCTGTAGAATGGGGATGATACCTGTGATCCTTGCCTCCCAACATTTTGTGAGCCTCCTCTGTCTGCCACCGTCCCTGACATCTGGAAATGTTTGTTGAGTTCAGTCGATAGGGTTAAGATGCAACAACAATTGATTTCTACCAGACAGAGTGACCAGTTTCCATCTTTCACTTGGTTCTTCAGTTGGTACAAGGGGAAAGTATTTGACAAATGCCAGAAGGCTTTTTTCATGGAGCTTGTTCCAAGCTGAATCTGAGGACTGGAGAAATAGTACATGTTCCCTGGACAGAGAGGATCAGCATGGGGATATGTTTTCATTAAAAGGAAACTGCAAAGAAATTTTATTAGAAACTCAATATTCGGCCTCCAAGAACTCAGCCGGCTTTTAGTTGCCTGAATCCCAAGGTTCGTTTTGGCTTTTCCCGACGTGGCCTTAAAGAATAGGGATGAAGAGGGACAGCAAGGTATGAGGACAGTTGTGGGTTAACAAATGAGTCACATTGGGCCAACTGATTTCCTTTCTGCTTGGATTAGCAAACTAGTAGATAAAAGGCTTATAGGAGGTGAACTGTCTTTGGACTGTTGCAAAGCTTTTGAGTCTGTGTTTTATGAAGTTTTAATTGAAAAACTTAAAATTCCAGGTGCTCCTTCTGATGGCAGTGGGGGATGGGGAGAAAAGAGGTAGAAAAGAAAAAGGGACTTCTGGGATATCAGGTGTCCATCTCAAATGCATCTTATGTAGTCCTGGTTTAAAAAAAAAAAGAGCTCATACTTATGCAGTCTTATAGAGAGAGAATGTGAGGCATCCAAAGATGAAGGGATTCATGCTTCTAGTATTGTTTGAAGACTTGGAATTTTAAAACTTCTCAAAGCTAGTCCAGAGCTCCTAGCAACCCAGCTCCTGAATGAGGTACCCTTGAATTAGCCACCATTCTTCTTTGGAGAACACCTTTGTATGAGGTAGAGTGCAGATGCTACTATCCACATTCAACAAAGAAGTAAACCGAGGCCCGGAAAAGGGAAGTAATTTGCCCAAGGCTACGCACCGAGGCAAAGAATTAGAGCATCTCCAAAGTTGGAAAGGACCACAGAAGTCATCTAGGCTAAGCCATTCCTGAATGAGAAATACCTTCTCCGACACTGCTGCCAAATGACCATCCAGCATCCACTCGAAGACCTCCACTGATGCAGAGCTCTCTACTGGTTTGGGCAGCCCATTCCACTTTAGGGACAGCTGTTATTGTTAAGAGGTTCTTGCTTATATCCTGCTGAAATAGACTTCCTTGTAACTTTCACTTATTGCTCCCAGTTCTGTGCTTTGGGGCCAACCAACACAAAGCTAATCCTTCTTTCCCATGAGGCCTCTTAAGATCCTTGAAGCCACCTAGCATGTCTCCCTGCCACCCCACCTCCCAATCAGTTGTTACTTCCATATCTGTTACATTCTGCCCACTCCCATCACTACCACCCTATTTCCTTGCCTCATCATCCCTTGCCTAGACCACTGAAGTAGCCACCTAATCGCTCCCTCTGCTTCTGCTCTCTCCTCCCTCCAGTTCATCCTCTACACAGGTCTGCCCATTCACTCCCCTGCTCAGAAAGCAGGAGTGGCTCCCTATTATTTCTAGGGTGAAATGCACATGGCTTACCTTATACAATCTGGTTGCAAATTCCCTTTCCATGTATTTCCCCTTCCTTCCCTCCATGCCAGTTTCTCTTCTTCAGGTGAAACATCCTCAGTTCCTTCAAGCAATCCTTCCTTGCATGGCCTAGTCTCCACTCCTCTTAAGACGTGTTCTTTCAGAGCCGGGACTCAAGTCTAGGTTTCCTGACTTTCAGGCCAGGGTTCTTATCCTTGTGCCCCATTACCTTTGGAAGGCAACTGATGATGACCGAGGCCAAAGATTGAGGAGACGGAATCCCAAGGATGTATGCCTGGTATACTGAGAAAGGGGACCTACCCCAGGCTTGTGATGTCACAGAGGCCAGCATGTCTTAAGTGTCCCTGAGCATCCCTTTCTCAGGCTTGACCCCTCCTCCCCCCACCTGCTGTGTAGCCCCCTTGGTGGGGGTCCAAGTCTGGCACCCTTAACATCGTCTCTAGCAGGGCTTTGTTTTTCCCTCCTCTTTAGGACTGAACCAGCTGCCTTTTGACCCATCCATCAGCCACGAGCCACTGCACTTTTGCAGCTCCACTGACAGTCCATTGCTGTCAGAAGGTCAGGTTGAGAATGAAGATGAGACGAGCAAGAAACGAAAACGAACGAGTGAGAGCACAGGTGAGTGAGGTAGAAGCGTGCCACCTTGTGTGCCATTACTGTCTTGTCATGCCAACCCTAACTAGCTGCATAGTGTTTGCACACACTGAGCGTCTTATCCGGTCCAGCGTGTGGCCCCAGGAGAGAGAGTGCAAATAAGATGACCTGCGCCCCCCATTTTCCAGATATGGAGCAACCTGGAGTAGTAGAAAGAATAATGGCTTCCAAGTCACAGGATTCGAATTCTAGATTTGAATCCCTGCTCTGCTACTTCCTGACAAGGTGACCGTGGCACTCAGTCTCCCTGAGCTTCAATTCTCTTCTCTGTAAAATGAGGACATTGGACTAGATTGACCTTTAAGGTCTTCAGTGCCAGAGCCCAACAAGAACTCAGGGCTCCTGCCTCAAGATCCCGTCTTTCCATTCCACCAAACTCCCTGTGATGGTGGGACAGCTTCGCTTAGGATGTTTCTGCCTGCAGGACCAAAGGAAGAATCATAGGCTCACAGATCTAGGCCGAGGAGGGGTCTTGTGGGTCACTGAGCCCAAGCCCTTCATTTTACAGAAGAGAAAACTGAGAGCCAGAGCAGTAAAATGATTTGCCCAGTGCCCCACAGGGGTCCCACTGACCTGGGAATAGAACTGAGGGCCGTTGGCTCTAAATCTGGCGGCACTCCATATGGCACATGCTTATCTTTTCTGTCTGCACAATCAGGGGATCTTCGTCATTAAGCTCTTATTAACCAAGTTCTTACAAAGAAGGTCCTACCTTTTGGTGTCACCATCATTTTGCCCTATTTTGAAATCTTCTAACGTGATTTGTGTGTTTTCTATGCTTTCTTAAACTGCTGTCAAACCAGAGAAAGCTAGCTAATGGTTTTCAGTGCATAAAATGTCTTGAATAGAATCGTGCTTACACTTTAGCAGCACCTTACAGCAGCAGGTGCTTTTCTAGCCTTTCCCTCATTTTCGCCCCCCCAACAGCTCATCAGGTGGGGGGCCCAGAGAGGGAGAGTGACCTCTTCCCAGCCCTACAGCCAGGAAACGACAGAACAGGCCCTAGAACCCAAGTCTTTGGCACTCTACCTGGCATTCTTTGCGCTAGTACAGAGAACAGCTAGAATTCCAGGATTCGTTGTTCTGAGCTGTGCTTTTTGTCTGAGTCTCTTTGTGTGTCCTTGTGGCATATTTTCAATTCAGCAAATGCCCAAGTGCATGATCATTTACTGAGCACCTACTGTGTGCAAAGTACTGTGTTAGGGAGCAGGGATAGAGACAAAACAAGACAATCACCACTTTCAAGGAGCTCGTGGCGGGGGGAGGGGGAGGGCGGGGGGGGGGGGGGAGGTAGGAGACAACATCTCCACAAATAAATAAATAGGAGGGAATTTGAGGGAGGAGAAGACACTGACAGCCACCAAGTCAGCAAGGTCTTCCCAGAGGAAGAGGTTTTTGAGCAAAGTCCTAAAGGAATCTCAGGATTCTCTGATGCAGAGGGGGGAGTCTGGAGACTACCCAGTAGTACATAGAATACATGAAGGGAAGGAAGGAAAATACATGGAAAGGGAGTTGGAGAGTCAGATTATGGAGGGCTTCAAGTAGAACGTAAGCAGTTTATATTTCGCCCTGGAAATAGTACGGAGCCACTACAGCTTTGTGAGCAAGGCAAGCGAATGGGCAGACCTATGTAGAGGATAAACTGGGGGGAGGAAAGAGTAGAAGCAGAGGGAGCAATTAGGTGGCTATTTTGGTGGTCTAGGCAAAAGGTGATGAAGCAAGGAAATAGGACAGTAACCAAGTTCACACCAAGAAGGTCCTATCTTTTGATGTCACTGTCATTTTGCCTTATTTGGAAACCTTCCAAAATGATTTGTGTGAGTTTTCTATACTTTCTTTCACTGCTGCCAAATCAGAGAAAGCTAGCTAATAGTTTTCAGTGCCTAAAATGCCTTCAATAGAATCGTGTTCACGCTTCAGCTGCATTTTTTGATGGGAATGGAGAGAAGGTAGAATTTTTAGGAACTGATTAGCTATAGGGGGTGAGAGAGAGGGGGAAGATCAAAGGATGACCCCAATGTTGCAAATGTGGGTATCTCAGAGGATTGCAGTACCAACAGAAATAGGGGAATGTGGAGGAGGGAGTAAGTTGAGGAGAGATAACGAATCTCTTTTTAAACAATGTTAATTAAGTTTGACACAGAGATGGTCTATCCAGACAGAAATGTCCAAGAAATAGCTTTCAGTGTGGGAATGGTGATGTTTGGGAGAGAGATTAGGGCTCAGATGTAAGATTTGAGAGTCATCTTTGTACGGATGATAATTGAACCCATGGGAGCAGATAAAATCTTAGAGAAGGGGGTGGGGAGAGAGAAAGAGAGACAGAGAGAGACAAGAACAGGACAAGACAGAACAGGATGGCATAGCTCAGGGTAGAGCCTTGAGGCACACTCATGCTGAGGACATAGAAGATGGGTGATAACACAGCAAAGGAACCTGAGATGGGGCAGCTAGACCAGGAGTGAACAGCATCCTAGAAGCCAAGGAAAAAGACTGCCCTGGAAGGAAGGAGTGGTCAGCACTGTTAAAAACTACAGAGGAAGTCATACAAGATGAGGATTGAGAAATGGCCGTTTGATTCAGCAGTTAAGAGATTTGGGGTTTCTCTGAAATATGTTTCAGACAAGTTGGTTGGGTCGGAAGTCCAGATGGCAAGGAGTTGAGGAGTAATATTGAGCAGGTGGGGAGGATTGTAGAGTTATTTGAAGGGTTGTTAATATTGGAAGAAATGTGGACTTGCTTCAAAGGGGCAAGATCTGGAAGAGGCAGAAGGGATGGGCCCTAGGGTACCAATAGAGAGAGATTAACCTTGGCAAGAAGAAGGTCTCTTCTTCAGATACTGATGCAGACACGATAGGAGAGAATACAGGATGACGTAGTAGAGAAGAAGAGGAAGCTTGAGGAGGCCTTGTTGGAAAGGAGTATAGGGATAGTATAAAGGGTTGAGAAGTGAACATTTGGAATAGCTGCTGTGATGGAGTCAGTCAGAGAATAATAAAAGGCTAGCCATTGGCAGTGAGGGCCCAGCTAAGATAGGAAGACATACATTTGTAGTGGTTCAAATTAGCACAGTTGGGCGGGCAGCTAGGTGGCGCAGTGGATAGAGCTCCAGCCGTGAAGTCAGGAGGACCTGAGTTCAAATGCGACCTCAGACCAAACACTTACTAGCTGTGTGACCCTGGGTGAGTCACTTAACCCCAATTGCCTAAAAAACAAACAAATTAGCACAATTGTGTGGCTTCCTCCAGTAGGATCCTGTGTCACCTGGGCAGGAGTAGACAAGGCAGATGATGGAGATGTAGCAGAATTGGGGTCTCGCAAGACAAGAATTTGGGCAGTTAGGTGGCTGAGTGGATAGAATGCCAGGCATGGAGTCAGGAAGATTCTTCTTCCTGAGTTCAAATCCAGCCTCAGACACTGGCTAGGTCGACCCTGGGCAAGTCACTTCAACCCTATTTGCCTCAGTTTCCTCATCTGTTAAAGATGAACTGGAGAAGGAAATGGCAAGCCACTGCAGTATCTCTGCCAAGAAAACCCCAAATGGGGTCATGGAGAATCAGAGTTGACTGAAAAACAACTGAACAAAAGGCAAGAATATTGGTAAGATAAGGGGGTAAGGGACTCAATATCTCCACAGAGGACAGTGAATATTTGAACTAGTTGGCTTGGGAGCCAAGACTGAAAGTCTGAGGAAAATGAAGCCAGAGCAGATGTCCAAAAGAACAGAGATGGATAGGGTGGTAAGGATGGAAATCATGTGTAGGAGGAGGGAAACAGAGGGAGGGAGAGAGAGAGATGGGGGCCGCTATTAAGGTGTGGTAGGGCTTGTCAGGCAAATGGATGTTTCTGTGTAATCCTTAGGGTCCCAAATCAAAGCCCTGCTCAATTCTGAAACTGGAAAACCAAATTTAAGTCAAACTGTGCCTTCCTGGGACCCCTGGGGAGAATGAGTCATTCTGCATAACCAGGTTTTTCATATGGATGAGTTTTTGCTGCTTTAAGCACCAAAACATGTTCTATTTTTTTTTTCATTTTGGATGTAAATTCTTCTAAAATATATTAGCTTCTTCCTAGCCTTCTTCAACAGAATTATGTTGGGCATAGATTCATCTTTTCTTGATGAGTTGAGGTCATCATTATGAAATAAATTATGGTACTTCCTGTGCAGCAAACCCTCACATCTGTCCTCAGGGTCCAGGAAGGTGCATCCAGCAGTTCTCCTGGACAAGAAACAACCCTTGGCAGTTGGCCTTTTCTGAGCTCTCAGTTGGGTGGTTCTTGCTGATTTTGCCATTTCCTCCCTTACTTCTTGCTGCTGGCAGTGGGGTCAGCTGTAGCAACCCCTCTACCTAACCTTCTCATTTTCTCCCAAGTTTGGAAGCTGAAAAATGAGCTTGTTTACTGTAAACAGTCTCATAGTGATGACCTCAGGGCCCTTCCTACTAATAAAGTGACTGAGCGTTTTGACAGTCATTTTTTTTGCTGTTTTCTTGGTTCTCTGGGTTGAGGAGGGCCCGAGACAACTGAGTTCTCGGTAGGAAAGGGTAGTTTACATTATAATAAAATTTCTGGAATTCCAAGTAGCCAGGAAGGGCCTTCTGAATTGGTAAAAGAGCCTGAATTATGGAATAGTTTTAACTTTGATTAGTTACAGAGATATTGAGGGACACTGACTACTAAGCAGGTGTGGGGTTTTAACTAGGGAGCTGACGAACTTGTAATTAACAGGATCCATGTGCATTCAGATAATGAAATGTGCTAACTTCCTTTAAAAGTTCAGTTAAAGAGGTTAAATGAGGCCCCTTACTGGTTCAATTAGGCCCCTCAGGAGTTTATTCACATTATTAATTTGCACTTTCTTTGTTGAGAATGCAAAAGGAAACCTTGGTCTTGGCCAATTGATCTCCAATTCCAAAGGAGGCTCCAATGAATAAGGTTTCATTTATTCATTTCTCTTCTAGTTTCTCCTGGGAAGTCCTGTGCCCATGGAAATGGGTAGGTTTTCTTCCCAACTAGTCCTAGAAGAAAAAATGAGGGAAGATTTCACATGGGGAATAGTAGGATCCAATTCTTGCCCAGATTCTAAAGAGGCAGCTAGGTGGTACAGTGGTTAGAGCACTGGGCCTGGAGTCAAGGAGACCTGACATCAAATTGTGTAGCTGTGTGACCCTGGGCAAAAGTCACTTCACGTCTCTCTGCCTCCGTTTCCTCAGCGGTGAAATGGAGACAATAATAGCACCTTTGCAACATTGTTGTTAAGATCAAATGTGATAATATTTATAAAGTGCTTTGGAAACCTTAAGGCTCTATATAAATGCTCTCTGTTGTCCTTTGTTGTTATGCTCATTTCTACGATCTTGCCTGGCTTCTGTAGTCCTTGGTTTTGTGCAGCTTGTCCAAGGCCCCACAACTGGTGAGTCACAGCCTGAGCCAACAAACCCAGGGCTCCTAGGGTGCTGCTTTTTTGCCTTCTCTCTTTCTCTCCCCCTCTCACGTTCCATCCCTGAGTGCTGTGAGGGCTTCCTTCCCAGCTCCACCTTCTTTTCCCTTCCTGCAGACTGGGGCTGGGCCTCAGGTGCAGGCCCTCATTTCTTCTCCCCTGGACTGTGTATTACAATAGGCAGTAAACTGCAAACTTTTCCCGTGATGCTCCCTCCTGACCCCGTGGCTTGTGGGAACCTCTCCAGCCTGAACCTTGTTTCTGAAATACTTGGAAGTCTAAAAATGAAAGGCATCAAGTGTTTCTAAAGAGAAAACTATCACTTTGTGCCTTGGAGTGGGATATCCTGGGTTGGCCAGTGGAGTTTTTCAGTCTCAAAAAGGCAGAAGAGCACGTTGTTCTTTATACCTGAATGAAAATAGAAATAGCCTAATAGTCCAAGTCCATTTTATGTTGCTGGTGATGTTCTTATCTGATTATAGATTCGATAAGAGAATATAAAATCTTGAGAACTGAAAGGACGTGGGCCCCCCCCCCCCAACCTTCCACTACCACTGAAGTATCCTGGCCTTCCTTCTCTCAGGAGTCGACTGCAAATGTGCGGGGCTTTTTCGTCTTTAGGGATGGTAGAGGTACAGAGGAGAAGGGATCAAGAGAGGAATGTGCCAGTGGTTCGCTAGCACCTTCCCAATCTCCAGGACAGTGCCCTATAGCTCAGGTATCAAACTGTGACTAGCAGCCAGATTAAAATGTGCAACTACAACTACAGTTGGGAAATATTTAACAAAATAAATAAAAATCCAATAGAACCTAGATGATGTTCATCTGTGGCTTTCTAAGTCAATCTGCCCATAGGGATCCTTCTGTATAGCAGTTTAGTGGCCTGTTTCTAGTTGAATTCAAAACCACTGGCCTATCATATTGAGGGTATTGGGCCTTATAAATCGGACTAATGTTGGGATCAATTTCCCTTCTTGAGCATGTGGAGACTAGCAGCAGAATCCAGTGAGACTGAGAACAACAGAATGTCAGGGCTAAATCTAATCAGATGACATGTATTAGGGATAGAATGTCCCATCTTATACTTAAGCAGAAACTATCACTTTCACCAGTACAAGATGGGGAAATTTTGGTCAGAGAGCATTTTGTCTGAAAAAGATCTGGTGGTTTTAGTGGACTCCTACAGCTCAGTGTGTGCTGCCGCAAGAGCTTACGGGATCACCGGCTGCTGCATTGAGAAGCCTGGTATCCAGAACTAACGAGATGACGGTCCCTTGGTTCTCTGTCCTGGTCACATCATATCCGGGACATTGTGTTTCATTCTGGGCACTACCTTTTAGAAAGGACATTACACAGCTAGAGTCTATCTGCTGACCCACTTCATGAGAACCCAGTGTAGCTTCTGCACTGTAGTGAGACATTGGAGGAGGCCTTTCACATAGTAGGTAGCTAGCAACCTTTTACCACCTTTGAAGTTCTGTAACAGCATCTTTCCCCAGTGTAGGGGGTGAAATGCAAAACCAGATCACTATGATATACTATGATGCTATGATAACACTGTATGCAGGGCAGGTGCTGTGGGGGTGAAAGCTAGGGGGCACTAGTCCATTATTGACAAAGGAGACCAGAGACAGCTTCCTGAAGGAGGTGGGCAGCAATCGAGGTGGCCTTGAAAAGGTGGGCAGGAAGTTAGTGGGCAAAGAGTGAGACAGAGGGCTCAGGTAAAGGTGCGCAGGTGAGAGAGTGTAGGGTATGTCTGAGGGGCAGAATGGAGTCTAGTTGGTTTAGAGCAGAGTGCTTTATGGGTGTCATGTAAGCTCCAGACCAAAAGGAAGAGTGGGGGTTGGATTGTTCAGGTCCTTGAATTCCAAGCAGAGGAACTGACACTTTTCTCTAGTCCCCTTCCCCCAGAACCCTTGATATGAGTGTCTTCTGTCCCTGGGGAGAGAAATTATAAGGGCTTCCATTGCGTCAGGAGAAGAGACCCAGGCAGCAATTCATCTCCCCCAGAATGAAATGCCAGCTGTTACACTAAGCATCCAACCCCACAATAAGGTCTAAAAGGCCCCTAGTTAGAGTGACTTTCTGTTTTCAGCTATTGATGTCAACACTAGCTCCTGTAAACACAGGGTCTTTGTCGGCAAGTTGTTTTCTAATTTAGCCTTTCTCATTCCCTTCCCTAATTACACAGATCTAGGACACACAGAGGCTGAGTACCACTGACTAATGCATCCCGGATGATGTGAGCAGGGCTGCAACCAGCTCCCGCTCCTCTCTGGCTGGGGTGGGGGCCAGGGCCACCTGCGGAGTCTTTTTGGCTAGTGTCAGGTGGGTGGCAATTTGGCCGGGGGGCTGGGGGACTTTATTGTCCTTTGTGGTTGGGTGCTGCTTGCTCTGTGCCCCACGTCCCAGATGATCTCGGTTTCTTTGTTTATTGATGCATTTCTTTATTTCTCTCAAACAGTTGCTTGCTTTCAAAGTGGTTCTTTGGTGCTTCAGGGCCATGTGCCCAGAGACTATTTTCTGTCCTTCCACAGTCAGGTAGCTGTGGAAAGAAAAGATTACTCCCAAATAGGATCATCGATTTGGAGCGAAGAGGGACCTTTGAGGTCATCTAGTCTAACCTACACATTTTACAGATGAAGAAACTGAGGCTCAGGAAGGGAAAGTGACTTGGCCCAAGGTCACACAGGGAGAAACCTAAATCTCTGCTGGAAGGAGCCTCTGAGGCCATCTAGTCCAGCCCTGACACTTTGTAGCTTATTTCCTAAGAGGAACTTGAGGCCCCAAGAAGTTAAAGGAATTGCCTGGTCAAACTGGGATTTGAACCCACGTGCACTGCATAACTCTAGTGCTCTTTCCACTGTGCCGCTCCAGCTCTCTATCTCCATGCACCACCCTCCAACTTCTCTTGCAAATTCCCCTTTCACATATTCAACTACCTCCAGAATATTCCCATGTGGCTGCCTCACAACTCCTTAGACCAGAGGGATCAGAGTCTAAGCCAGCAAAATTAAGAGTTTGAGCCAGATTAAAATGTCATTAGGAAATGTTTAACAAAATAAAAATGTACAACATAGTACAACATAGATAATGTTAATTTGTGGTTTTCAAAGTCAATATGTGGCTGCAGGGCTCTTTTTCTATTTGAGTCTGTCTTAGACTACTCAACACATTGAAAACAACTCCTTTTGCCCACTGCCCCTAAAAAAAACCCCTTCCCTCCCTCCATTAACCTCTCTGTTTCTTCTGAGGACACCACCCTCTTCCAGTTCACTCTGGCATGAACCTTGGAGTCATCTTCTCCTCTCTTCACCTCTTAGCTCTCATTGATCCTTGATACCCGTCAGTGTGGCAGCCACAAAATCACTTGTATCGACCTGCTCGTCTCCGCTCCCACGACAAGCAACCTAGATCAAGTGCAAATTTTCTCCACCTCTGTTCTTGCTTAGACTAATGTCAGGACCTCCTAACGGGTTTCCCTACTTCCCCTTCACATTCTTCCAAGTGCACATCACTCCCATATTCAAAAACTTTCGAGGCTCCCCATTGCCTAGCAACCTCCACAACCTGGCTCCAAACTGCATTTCTGGCCTTATCCCACATTGTGCCCCTCCATGTAACCTATATTCTACCCAAATGGCATTCTCTCCCATTCTCCATTCTCATCCTGCCTTCTCTGGTCTTTGTGCCATTGCTGATGATAGGAGTCACGTCTCTCATTTTTTCAGCAATGGAATCACAACTGCAACCCCAGAGATTTCAAAGTGATTTTGCCCTCCCCCTAACTTCTCAAAATACTCCATCACAACATCTTTGAACTACTCTTACTCTCCTGTATATCATACTTATTTGTGTAGATATCTTTCCCTCCATACGATGGTACCCTTTTTGAGACCTGTGTCTGTACCATGCCTCCCAGACTTCTCCACCTTGATGGCCCCCTAGAGATGTCTAAAACTCAGACTTACTCTCTTTCTTCTTCACCCCACTGCTTCTGAATTGATTCTTCTGTCAGTACCCTCATTCGTTGGGTTTCCCAAGGTCTTAACATTGGATGTATCTTTCACCTCTCATATCTAATCTTTTATCAAGTCCTGTTGATTCCGCTTCCCCAATAGGTTCTCTCTAGGTCCTCTTCTCTCTGTTCTTAAAGCCATCACCCTAGCATAGGCCCCTTATTTCATACTGCCTCAACTGTTGCAGTAACCTCTTAGTGGGTTTTCCTCCCTCCATTCTTTTCCCTCCCCTAATCCATCCTTTATATTCACCAAAATTAAAAATAAGTCTGGAAAGATAGACTGGAGCTAGGTTGTGGATGGCCTTAACCACCTGGCTGAAGAGCTTAGATTTCACCCTAACATCTTTTTTTTTTATTTTCATTTTTTTTGGCTAGGCAGTGGGGTTAAGTGACTTGCCCAGGGTCACACAGCTAGTGTTATGTGTCTGAGGCCAGATTTGAACTCAGGTCTCCTGAATCCAGGGCTGGTACTCTATCCACTGTGCCACCTAGCTGCCCCTCACCCTAACATCTTAGAGTCCATTTGTCCAATCCCTCATTTGGCAGATGAGGAAACTGGAGTCCAAGAGAAGCTAAATGACTTGCCCAAGGTCACACAGCTAGTAAGTAGCAGAGCCCACAGTTCAACCCCAGGGCCTGCAACTCTTAGTTGAGCACTCTTTCCACCTCATTGTACTTTCAGAAGATGGTTTTGGCAGCTCAGTCTGTAGAAAATGGAACAGAGAGGGGAGAAACTTGAGGCAGAGACATCCATTAGAAACCCACTTGAATAGTCCAGGCAAGAGGTGATACAGGCCTTGCGCTAAGGCAGTGATTGAGGGATAGAGAGAAGTGGACGGGTAGGAGAAACATGGTGGAAGCAAAGGAAGGGCTTGGCCACCCCATTGAACTGTGATAACTCATCTTCCTGTAGTGCTAGAGACTGTCTAGTCCTACCTCCTGATTTTATAGACAAGGAAACTTAAGCTTCTTAGAAGGAAAGTGGTTTGCCCAAGGTCACAAAGGTTTTGAGTGGCAGAGTTGGGATTGGAACCTCATTCTCAAATTCTAGCTACAAAGCCTTTCCAATGAGACATTTCCTTGTAGTGATAGAACATGGCAGGTACGAGAAAATGGGCTAAGTGGTTTGCAAGTAGGAAGGAGGGAAAGATGCTGAGTTAGGACACTGGAGTCCCGTTTGTTACGGAAATGAATGTGGCAGTTTGTTCTCCAACCCGAAGATAACTGCATGCCTGGTCACACACAGAAATGAGAAAGAGTAGCCCATCTGCCCTTCCCAGTGAAGGGGTATGAAGCTTAGGAGGGGTTACCAAGATTTGCCCAAAGGCACAGTGCTACTTAATGGCAGCAGAGGGTTAAGGCTCAGGTTTTTTGCCTTTGATACCTGCTGTGTGAGAGGTAGCACGGTGCAGTAGATAGGATGCTGGACTTGGACTCAGGAAGACGTGGGTTCAAATTCTACCTCAGGTACTTAGTAACTGGATGACCCTGGGCAAGTCCCTCAGACTCTCCATGCCTCGGTTTCAACATCAGTAAAATGAGGAAATTGGACTCAGTGGCCTTTGAGGTTCTTTCCAGTTCCAAATCTGTGATCATGTGATCAATTGGGGTAGGAAGGAAAGGAATAAGTACTTCTTAAGCTATGTGCCAGACACAACCCTGCGAAGTACATGGTATTCTTATCCCCATTTTACAGATGGGGAAACTGAGGCAGAGGTTGTGCCTAGACACAGCTAGTGTCTGAGTATCTGTTACCCTATTTGAACTCAGGTCTTCCTGACTCCAAGCCCATTGCTCTGTGCTCTACATGGGCCCCCAGCTGCCCCTGTTCAGCAAATGGCTTTTTACTCCTTGCCACCTGCCTAATCATTGTTCTTTGGGCCTTCGCCCTAAGCAGCAATTCCAGCGGTGGGGGAAGCAGGAGGGAGGGCTTTGCTTATTTTAAAACAATGGGAATCTCTCTTGGCCTGTTGGGAATGTAAATATAGTGTCAGCTCTGGCCTTGGTGTAGCTAGGAAGTTTATCTACTGACTGGCTTCTGTGCTTAGCAGAGTCTCCTCTGCCACCTGAAAATGTCACGTTATCCACTGAAGAGGATCTGAGGCCCTTGTCCTGTCATCCTGTTTGTTAGCCTCATTTATCCTCATATTATGCTGACTGATAGATAGCCCTTGAACCTCAGTACAATGGAAGAAGGCCTCAGAGACTGGACTGGGATCCTGCCTCTGACTCAGCTGCCTGTGTGACTCTGGACAAGTCATGAAATCTCTTGGGGCTTCACTTCCTCTTCTGTAAAATGGGACCACACAGTGTTGTTTCAAGAAACGAATGAAAAAAAAATTTTAAAAATTAAAAAAAAGAAAGGAATGAGATTATTTAAAGTGCTTTGGAAACCTTAAAGCAAATAAAAATAATAATAATAGCAGCACACATTTATATAGCACTTTGTTTTATAAAGTACTTTGCATATATTATCTTTTTTGCTCTGTAAATATGCACTGTTATTATTATCTAATCCAATCATCTCATCGGAGAGAAGATGAAACTGAGGGTTAGAGAGTGGGAAGTGACTTGTCTAAGGTCATACAGTCAGAAAGTGACCAAGCAAAGGCAGGTCTTCTGACTCCAAATCTAGCATTCTTGTCATGGCCTCCAGTTCAAACTTCTACAAATTGGCATTGTTAAAATGACTTAGCTCCAGTTATAAAAGCAAAGGTTCGCTTTGTGGTTGTTGTTGTTGTTCAGTTGTTTCCTTTGTGACCCCTTTTGGGGTTTTCCTGGGAAAGAAACTGGAGTGACTTGCCATTTCCTTCTCCAGCTCATTTTACAGATGAGGAAACTGAGGCAAACAGGGTAAAATGACTTGCCCAGGGTCATATAGCTAGTCAGTGTCTGAGTCACATTTGAATTCAAGTCTTCCTGACTCTAGGCCCAGGGCTCTATCCACTTTGCCAAAGGCAATCAGTTAAATCCTCAAAGGAATATCTAGCCTACATAAGAAGGGCTCTTTGGAAAGATCCTAATAGCACCTTTTTGCAAACAAGTAATGTGTTTATTCCTTTCTTCAGTCATTCATTCAGCAGATGCCCATGGTTACCTTCTATGTGCAGAGCAGTATGTTGTATGACACAAGGGGGTATGAAGATAGCTCTTGCCTCCCCAGAGTCTGTAGTCTAGCAGACTGGATCTGATTGTAAGACCTTTAGATTTTAAGCTCCTTGAGGGCAGGGACCACCAGAATTCTTTATTGTTAATTCTATCCACAGCACTTAGCACAGTCC
The DNA here is from genome assembly GCF_900497805.2 of Vombatus ursinus. Taxonomy (NCBI): domain Eukaryota; kingdom Metazoa; phylum Chordata; class Mammalia; order Diprotodontia; family Vombatidae; genus Vombatus; species Vombatus ursinus. The sequence continues at coordinate 407,896 of NW_020943841.1, forward strand.
CTGCCTCACAGCAGGCACTTAATCAATGTTGATGGAATTTAGACTGGTATGCTTGCAGCACAGGAATCCCTTATTCATCCAAAGGCCAAATGTGCAGCCATGTCAAACATCTAGCTGTAAAGCACTGACAAGGTCTCTCTGGCCAAGTTCCAGCATTCTCTTTGCCCTTCCTCAGAACTCAGTGAACCTGATTCTTCACCTGCATCATGGCCCAGGATGAGGAGAGGGGCTGTTAGGGACAGCCCTCTTCTGGCTGCCAGCAAGAAAGAAGAGAACTCCGAATACTGATGACCAGGCGTTCCACAGCAGGCAGGGGCCATTGGGGCGGAGGTTGGGGGGGGGGGGGGGGGGGGGTGGTCTCACTGCATCAGACAAAGGATTCTTATTTCTTGATGATTCTCTTGATGTAAAGAACCTTAGCCACATCTACTTCCTCTATTTTCAAGTCTTTAGTTGGAATGAGTGTATGTACTTGAAAGATATAGTGTAGGCTAGTGGCAAGCAAGCTCAGTTGACAGTTGGAGGTCTAAATTGGACTCCCAAGACTCCTACTTTTCCTCCTGTGTGACCCTGGGCAAGTCATTTCCCTCCTTAGTTTTCTCCTGTGTCAGATGAGGCCTTTGGAGACCATCTATAAATTCTCTTCCACCTCAAAATCCTATCATCCTAAATCAACCCTACTTTGCCTTCATTTATTCAGAATTACAGAGCATCTCTTAGAATTCTTTCAACATCTGTCTTGGTTGTGTTGTGTTCGCAAGAGAAGGTATGTAAAATGGACCTGTCTTCTTTCTCAAAGGCTGGTAAATCCCAGCATTGGGGACGCCCTGTGGATATTAAGCTGGGAGACTTTTGTGCAGAAGATAGTGAGTTCTTGGCAACGAGGAGCTTCGCTATGTTGGGGTGGGGGGAGGAGGGTGACTTGCCCCTGACCTGCAAGAATGATGAACAGCCCTTTGCCAAGAAGTGTTCCCAGGTAATAATTGGCTTCACATCGTAGGCCAGACAGAGAGGAGGAAGTGAAATGCTTTCCAAAATTATGAAGCAGGTAGGGTTTGGAATTGTAGCTTAAAAAATTAATTCAGTAAACATTGGCTTTGCTAATTAGACACCATCCAGCAGCATGCTGTGGGTAGGTTTTCTTTTGCATGTGCAATTGTTTTTGAAGATTAGGACCATTTTTCAAAAAGTACAAATATCTGAGTGGGTTTTTTTTCTCTTTTCATTTTCTGGGAACATTGGGGTTTAAGTTATCATGGGGGGGGGACTTGGGAAAGCAGCAGAGACTTGGCAGTGTACCTTCTTTCCATCGCTTAAAAGAGATGAGCTGGCCTGAGAGCCTGTGCTTCCTGGCCTTTGATCACGTGCCTCTGGACCTTAAGCCTTGTTGTACTACTAGCTTCTCATGTGAGCCTAGACAAAGTCACCCCGTCTTCCCCTTGTGCAACAGGAGGACAGGCATTGGCCTAGATCAGGGGTGGGGAACCTGTGGCCTCGAGGCCACATGGGGCCCTCTAGGTCCTCGAGTACAGCCCAAACTTCGCAGTTTGGATTCAGTCAAAGGGTCACACTTGAGGACTTAGAAGGCCCCATGTGGCCTCAAGGCCGCAGGTTCCCTACCCCTGGACTCTCCAAAATCCTACTCGTCTCTCAGACACTGAGTTTTTGCTTCCTTTCTCCATTCTCCTAATCCTCTGGTAGCTTTCTTCCTCTTAGACTGTCAGTTCTCCTGTGATGCGACTTCCCTCCCATTTCTTCCCCTCCACTCCCCTCCTTCCCCCATCAGCTACCACAGAGCCCACCCAGACGCCAGTGCAGATGTGTTTAATATGCACTGTTCCCTGCACTTTCGGCTCTCCTGTGTGGTGAGTGGGAGAGAATATTATCTTCCTGTCTGTCATTATCTTCCTAATGTGACTGGAAACTGATGGGGAGAGAGGAACTAATTGGTCCAAGGTCACTTTCTTCTAAGGCAAGGACTAGGGTCAAAACACAGTAATCCTGCACTTTTCCATCTGTTGTTCAGTTCAGCCAATGAAGACCATTTTATGGAGATGTGGTAGGCAATGTGCATCTCTCTGCTATTAACTTTGAGGATGTTACCAGAACCCAGAGAGCTTTAACCTCTGCAGATTCAGATTTAGCTGCTTTCATTTGTGATGTGGCATTGACTTAATAGCAGCAGACACTACTCTGGAATCAGAGCTCGGCTTCTTTGCTAGGGAAGCACAATGATGAATGGGCGGTTAGAGAAGAAATTCTGTTCCTTGCCTGGGTTTTGTGAATTTGTTAGCTATTATTACGCTTTTGCCTAGTAGCTGAATCTCCACTCTGGTCTTTTCTCCTCATTCAGTCCTCCGTCCCCTCCCTTACTCTCACCCCCCACTAAAGGATCTCAGGGGGGAATTTTTTAGGGGTACTTGTCTTCTTAAAGCAGGGTAGACTAGAGAGAGCATTGGACTTGAGATCAGGAGACCTCTCTCTTATCACTAACTAGCTGTGCAACCTTGGACAAGTTGCTTCCCCTCTCTGAGTCTCAGTTTCCTCCTTTACAAAATGGGGCTAATAATACTCATCCCACCCATTTCATCTTCTTATGACAGAAGTCTTTTGCCAACCTTAAAGCACTGTTGAAGTTGGAGCTGGATTTGTGGCAATTTGCGTGGCATGGCTTGAGAATTAATGGATCATGGCATGCTTGAGGAGTACTCAGACTGAGAGTCCAAATCTAGAGAGCTCGAAGCAACTTTAGAGATCATCTAGCCAAATCCCCTCCTTTTAGAAGCTAAGGAAACTGAGGCCCGTAGAGGTTACATGACTTTTCCAAGATCACACAGACTGGGACTCCATCGCAGGTCCTCTCACTGTGAGTGCACTGATCTTTCCACTATTCTGCCACAACTCAGCAGGTAACACCAGGAAGTCTTACAGCTGCAGGAGAGGCCAGGAGGAAGAGGGATTAGGGGCATGATTCAAATGACTGTAGTTGCTCCTGTCCTGCCTAACTCTCACCCCAGCTCTGATAAAGATGATTGTTACTGTCCATTCTGTATATAATAGTTTTATGCCTGCCTCATTCTCCCATATCCCCCGCCTGCCACCAATGTGTCTCTGCGCACTGGGGCTCTGCTTAGAAGGAGTCACCTAACTGGAAATGGGAAGCAGCCGATGATGAGAAAACTTATTCAGATACAGCATAATGCTTACCTATCTGTAAATTGGTTGATCTGAGGCTGTAGCCCCAATTGTTATGGTGCCAAAAACTATGAAAGCTTGCCTCCAGAGGGCAGAGGCCAAGCTTGTAGATTCCTAAGTTCTGCTGGCCACATTGGCCCAGTTCTGTGCTGGATCTCTGGTGCATTTCTTTTTCTGAAGGATTTTTTTTGCACCTGTTCAGCTTAGTCGTAGCACACTTGGCTTGTCTGTTGGTGGGGGGCTGAGCTTGGAGATAGGTAGGTTTGATTGCCAATAGTGACAATGATTTTTAGGGTACACTATCCATTAGCTTATTGCAAACCCAAAGGGAACCATGCTTCCTCATTCCAGGAAGAAGTTGAGGAAGATAGAATTTTAAGTAATTAAGATTTGGTTTGGAAGGCTTTTCCAAGAACTTGTAGCAGTTTTTATGTCTCTGGCCCAGGAAATCTCAAGACCAATTGTGTAGCCATCTGCCCCCAAAGGTGAAAATTCATTTACTGCAGTGCGATATTCTTCATGCCAAGACACCTGGAAGCAGCTGCTTTGGACACATACCCAGTGCTTTGTGCTTCAGAGTTCATCTCATTCAAAACTAGCCACTCTTGCTGATAAATCAAACTTTCTTCCCAGCCCTGCCCCTGATTTGCTGTGAGATATTGGGCAATCAATTCACTTAGCTCCCCACTTCTGCCACCCCTTGCCCAGACTACCTGTCTAGAAAGTGGATCCAAATCCACTGAGAAACTTGATTAGTTGAACACAGCTGAGGGAGGGAGTGGTGAGCACACACTTGGGAGCAGTACAAATGAAATTGCAGTGGTCAAGTTACAGCCCCCTGGTGGCCCAAAGCATCTGATTGGTTCTCTTTCTCAGTAGCTGGGTGAAAGATGCAGCCTCAGAGAGCACCCCACTTCAGGTGAAATAGTGTTGGAGAATTCCTATAGAATCCCTAGCTCCAAATAGCTAGTCAGACAGAGTATGAATGGCCCCTTTGAAAATTATCAGGCTGTAGTTTATCAGACTTAGCCCCATGTTTCATTGTGGAAATACCAACCATCCAGACTCAAGAACCCCGGCCCAGCTAATGACTTGCTTTCCAGCATCCTGCAACAAGTGGTATTACTTGCATTATTCTGAGTCTTATTCTGACATTAGACTGTGGCGTCATATAGCCTTGATCATGGCTATTTCAGCAATGAGACAGGAAACTAAGAAGGATTAACCAGAGCTCTGTGGTCTTCAGAGGAGCCATTCATGGGACTCAAAGAGTACATCCACTGACTAACCTTGGGCCAATCCACTTCTCTCTGTCAATTTCCAGCCACAGAAAGAAGAAAATGAGAAAGAGAAAGCTAATGCTTTCTCCCACTAATTCCACTAGGGTGGAATTCACTGGGTTACCCTCCCAGAGAGAATGAGGTGAATGCAGAGTTCCTCCCAGGGCAAGTCAGGCTTCCTCTCCTCCTCCTCTCCTCCCATTACACTGGCCTGTCATTATGATGCTCTGGGAACATCCAAGCCTCCTATTTCATAGATTTCATCAAATCTCATGACCTTTATCTTCATTCTTCAGCCATTCAGGGAATGGCCAGGCCTTCTATCTGACCATTACCTCCATGATACTGAATTCTGAATTCCTCTTAGACTTTGTCATCCCATCTTTCCCTCTGCCTCAGTCCTCCTAAATCTATTCTTCATCCTGCACTGCAACCGGTTTCCTCTCAAATTCTTTTTTCTAGCCTCACTTTCACCTCTTCATAGTTTCAAGCCTATGAGTAAATGAGCTATTCATTATCCACTACCCTTGAATCTCTTAGCTGCTGGTCCTAGCATGGCTCATACCTTGCCAGACCTCAAGCCTAGATTAGCTCCAACACCTGTATTCTTCCCTTCTATTCTTGTGCTTCTGAATGCCACTGGAGGAAGTCAGATACCTATGCCGATTGAGTCCACTACCCATCTGATTTCAGTGGGGCTGTCATTGCAGGATAGCAGTCATTTTATTCCTTCCTGATTGCCCACCACACTTCCCATGCTGACTTCTGCCTTTCCAAATAACTTAGCCCAATCAGGAGTTACTTCTGGTATTCTCTAAGTCCTATATAAAACCAGCCAGAGAAGTAGAACCTGATTGGGGTGTCTACCACCTCGGGATACACAGAAAGCACCCAGCCTAGTCGATCCGCTGTTCTTGAACAGTTGATTGAGGCATAGCTTGATACTTAAGGAATCTGTGATTTCATTGTTGCGGATACTTCTTTTGTTGATGTGGCTTGTAACCCCCTCTTACAATTTGATAGCTACCCTTTGGAAGTTGCTGTTGCTTAAAAAATTCATCACTCTGAGGGGAGTCTGGTAATTAAGCTCTCTGAACTTCTTGATGCCTGGACTTGGACTTTACATTTATCAGTATTCAATTTGATCTGTTTAGATGTGACCCATCACGCTAGCCTATTGAGCTTCTTTTGGATCTTGGTTCTGTCCTTCAGTATATTAACCATCCATCTCAACTTTGTGTCTTCTGTAAATTTGAGAAGCATCTCATTTATACCTTTATCCAAATAATTGATAAAAAGGTCAAAAAGAATAGGGCCAAGGAGAGAATTCTGTAATACTCCATGAAAGCCCTCCTTCCATGTTAGCCTGACACCTCTCTTTGGGTCCAGTTGTTCAATTCCAAATTCATCTAACATGCTATCATCCAGTACACATCTTTCTATCTTTTCTACGAGGATATGAAAGATGTTGTCAAAAGCCTTGCTAGTATCCAGGTCTGCTATATGTATGACATTCTTCCAATCTTGCAGTCTAGCAGCCCTTTCAAAAAGGAAATGAGCTTTGTCTGGCATGACTTCTTCTTCATAAATCCATGCTGGCTCAGAGCAATAACATTTTCCCTTTCTTCGTGCTCACAAATTCTTTAAGAATGTGTTCTAGAATTTTGCTGGGCATTGAAGTCAGGTTCACTGGTTTCCAATAGGAAAATGCTCCTTGTTCCCTTTTTCAAACTTGGAACATATTTAGCAGGCCCCTGTAACAACTTTCCCAGGAGTACTAACGGTTCCCCAATAATTCCATCTTCAAGTGTTAGGGTTGTTCTTTTCTTTTCCCAGTAACTGGAGATGTAGTTCATCCTGACCTGGTAAATTGAACTCATTAAAGGCAGCCAGGTGCTTTCTCACCAATTTCTCATTTATCTTAGGGGGCAGCTTAATGTAGTGACAAGAAAGCTGGCCTTAGGAGTCACGGGGCCTGGTTGGTTCACAGCCCAACTCTGTCCTTTCTTACTATGGGACCTTAGGCAAGTCATTTCTTTGATTGTTAAAATCAGGGGATTGGATTAGATGGTCCTAAGGGACCTTCCTGCTCTAAATCCATGATCTTATTAACTCCTTGTTAACATTTTAGTTCTATCTTTCCAAGTCTAACAATCATTTCCCATTGAGGAACAGGAAAGAAACAAGTGTTGAAGATATTCTCTGTTTTCTGGTATCATGATCTCATCCACCCAGAACAGCAGTCTTCTTTGATGTTCCTCTTGCCCCCAAACCCTTTTTGTTAAGAGTTAGCACTTAACACTAGTCTCAGCTCTTTCTGAGCTTTAGTTCTCCTGATGCTATTGAAGCTAGGTGGCACAGTGGAGCACTGGGCCTGAAGTCAGGAAGACCTGAGTTCAAATCTAGCCTCAGACACTTACTGTCTGTGGGGACCTGGACAAGTCACTTACTATATGCCCCAGATTCTCAGCTGTAAAATGGAAATAATAATAGCACTTACCTCTCAGGGTTGTTGTGAGGATCAGATGAGATAATAAATTTGTAAAGTGCTTAGCACAGTGCCTGGCACATAGTAGATGCTTTAAAAACCTTTCCTCCCCTCCCCTCCTCCTTTTCCTTTCCTCCCTCCTTCCCTCCCTCATGTTGCTTTTTTTGTATCCAACCTCAGTTTCCCTTGCTTCCATCTTCTATACATATGTTAGTCATTGAGTTCCCTGTCATTGGTCTCTTCAGTCCCCCTAGTATCCAACATTTTTTCTTTCTTATTCTAATCATTGCATCTCTAACACGTGGGACTTTTATGCCCCAGACAACAATTCCTTTGTTCATTCCCTATTTCAGTACCACAGACAGCACTTCGTTTCTGTCACTTTCACCTCATTAGAAAAGTTTAGTTTTTCTTTTCACAGAATCTTAGAATCTTCAGACTGGAAGAAATGTAAGGGTGAATCATCTAGTCCAATCCCCTCATGTTTCAGAAGAGGAAACTGAGGCTTAGGTCAGTGGCAGAGCTCAAGACAAACTCGGGTCTCCTGACTCCAAGTCCAAGGCTCCTTCTACTATTTCTGGACTTCCATAAATTTACCCAAGACCTGGCCCCACTAAAAGATTTTCTGTGGCCTGTTGCAAGTATATCTGCTTGAGCTCTTTCACAGAGGAAAGAAGAAAAAATTGCGATGGATCCATTTTTCTTATATTTTAAAAATGTTTCTTGCCATATAGACAGTTAGGCATAGATGTATTTCTAAAAGCCATGAACTTCTAGCAAGATAAGGCCTGTACTTGTTCTCTGAGAAGTATGTGCTTGCCTGGAATCTTTTAATAAATATTGGTGCCACTTATCCCAGCCTCTTTATTGCTTTAAAAAAAACCAAGAAGCAATATCAGATAGAGTGACTCGGGGCAAGATTGAAAAACCTATCCTGGGCTTTTGAAGTTTTTTATCTGGAGGGGCGGGGGTGTGTGGAGTGGGGCTTTTTTATTCTCTCATTTTGCTTGGTTTCAAGCAAGAAAACACTGGTGATATTGGCATCAGAGTAGCAGGGACTGTTAACAGGTCTGGTCCTGAGACAGATGGTAAAGTTGGATTAGGATAAGATGGCATGGCATGGGACAGATGACCCTGAACTTGGAAAGCCTCTAATTTGAGTTTCACTACTTATATAAAATCAGATAGCCCACCAGACCTCTAGGATCCTCAGCCTGGACAGTTTCCAAGATCTTATATCATGTGATGCTTGTAGCCAAATTGTCCTCCTTACCACCATGTGCTTTCCCATTTCCGAGCTTTTGCTAACACTTGGAATGGCCTCCACTGCTACTGAGTCTGATGCCCAGGGCAAGTCCCAGGGTACCTCTCCAGGCCTCATTTTTCTCCTCTATAGATGAGGGGGTTGGGATAGATGGCTTCTAAGATCTTTTCCAACTTGAAATCCTGTGATCTTCTTTCTGCCTTGGGAATCTTTACTCATCATTCCAGGTCCAACTCCAGTGTTACCATGAAACCCTCTCTCTCCCTCAGACTGTAAGTGATCTCCTCCTCAAGTGATTTGTATTCTTTTGATGCATTTCTCTGTTTAACTTGTGCTCTGTTTAGCTGCAGACATTTGTTATCACATGACATTCGATATTATAAAGTCACTGAGGGCAGAGACTCTTATTTGTCTTGGGAGCTCCCCCAGTCCTTCTCACTGCACATAGTGCACACTAAATAAATGTTTATTGACACATGAATAAGTGAGTGAATAAAAGGAGGATAGGGCCAGAGGGTTAGAGACTGGATCTGTGACTTCATTGGTGCAGATAAAGATGTTCCCTCCGTCATTCCAGGCTGGCACTTTCTCTGAAAGTTAGAGTTGTAGAGGGTTGCCTAGAGCATTAAGAAGTTAGGTGACTTGCCCAGAGTCACACAGCCAGTGTGGGTCAAAGACAGGACTTGAATCCAGATCTTCCTGGCTCAGACGCCAGCTCCCTATCCACTGTGCTGTGCCTCCTCTTACAGTGAAAGAAAATAAGTGAAATTTAGCTTTCTGTCTTCATCTTTACTCTTTATACCCATTTTTGTGGTTGTTGTTCAGTTTCAGTTGTGTCTGGCTCTTCATGACCAAACTATAACCCTAACACTAAAATGCGAGCTGGAGTGGTTTTCTTGGCAAAAATACTGGAGTGGTTTGCTATTTTCTTCTCCAGCTCATTTTACAGATGAGGAGACTGAGGCAAATGAAGTGAAGTGACTAGCCCAGGGTCACATAGCTAGTAAGTGTCTGAAGCAAGATTTGAACTCAGGTCTTCCTCATTCCAGGCCTAGCACTCTGTCCACTGAACCACGTAGCTGCTTTGTTGTGCCCATTTACCATGTGTCAAATAAGTAAGTGTTATACAATGAAAAGAGCATTGAATCAAAGGCAGAAAACCTGAATTTTTCTCCTGTTTCTGCCATTTCATGCTAACCAGCTGGGTGACCTTGAGCAAGTCACTTCCCTTCTTTGGGTCTTAGTTTCCTCATTTGTACAGTGGGGGAAGGGGTGGTTAGACCAGATGATTTATCCACCTGGATGCCCCATCTCGTCCATCCTCCAGTGCACTCATCTGGTTGGTCGGTTGGTTATTTTTTCCAGCTTTTTTTTTTTTTATCATGCATTTGACAAGCATCAACAAGAACTCATCCATTTACAGGAATAGAAAAAGAGGCATATATTTATGAAACTGAATCTCTGTTATGTGCATCTTTTCCAGGTATGTATTAAATTTAACAGAGTTCTGCCACCATGCCTGTTGGTATCTGATTCTGCATTGTATGGAGTTTCATATTTCTTCCTTTGTTTACAGTATCAAACCTCATATGATTGGGGGTCTCCCATTTTGCTGTTAAATTGTGCTTGTATAGCCTTTAATTTTTCTGTAGCCTGTAGACAAGGTCAATCTTTGGGAAGTAATGGTACCAGGATTCCTTATTTCTGTGACAGGAGTACCCAAGACTCTGGCCAGCTAGCAGGACCCTGACAGAGGGCCACTCATACAGACCCACGGAATAATAGAATCACTTTTGCCCTTTACCTCACACCTATGCAGTGTTTTTTTTTTTAATTTTTAAAATTGATATATTTTGTTTTATATCACCTACACTTCTTAATCTATCCTCATACTCACCTCCCCTCCCCACCCCAAAGAGCTATCCCTTATTACAAAGAATGAAAAAACAGTTTGGCAAAACTATCCAATGTGTTGAAAAATTTTTGACATCATATGCAGTGTTCCATTCCCGTAGTCCCTTACCTTTGCCTATCTCCTCTTTGGGGTCAGACTTGGTCATTATAATTCTAGAGTGTTCAGTTTCAATTATTTTGTGTTTGTTCTTTCCATTTACATAATCATATTAATTGTACTCCTGATTTTGCTCACTTTCCTTTGCATCAGTTCATACAAGTCATATGTTTCTATTTATCATATTCATTGTTTCTTATGGAACAGTAATATTCCATTACATTCATCTGCAATGTTTATAGCCATTTCCAAATCAATGGGTACCCATCCTATTTCCAGTTCTTTGCTACTGCAGAAGTACTTATATGACTATCTTATGGTATATGGGACATTTCTTTCTGTTGACCTCTTTGAGTTACATTCCTAGCAGTGGGGTGTCTGGGTCAAAGGGTGTAGACATGTTAGTCACTTTTTTTTTTTAGCATAATTCCTAATTGCTTTTCAGAATGGTTGAACCCAATACACAGTTCCACCAGCAATGTATTACTGTGCCTATCATTCCACAGTACCCAATATTGACTATCCCCATCTTTTGTAGTCTTTGCCAATCTGCTGGGCCAACCCCCACATCGTTCAAGGGAAGAAACTGAGGTCCATAGGTAGGAAGAACATTACCCAAGGTCACACAGTGAGTCAATGGCAGAGCAAAGATTCAGTCCCTACCCTGCTGATTCCCAGGCCAGTATTGTTTCTAGTATTCCACAAAAGCATCTTCCTATCTGCAAGGTATGAGTCAGCGCCTGGCCTTGTCAAGGATGTATTTTTTGGAAGGCAAATACATGAAGCCTTTCAAAGGCCCATTGTTTGCTGATTTCCCATCATGCTTCCTTCCTCCCTGGAGGAAAATCTTTGATAAAGCAAACTTACCTCTTTTCTCTGTTACAATTTTCAACTGTGTTTCTTGTTTTTGTAGTTTGGGATTCATGTAGCTCTCAGGCAAGTTTGTCTCAGACATTCCCATTTAATATTCAGCTGTAGCTCCAAGGAGTTTAACATTATTCATTTTTTAAAAATCAAAATAATCTAAAGTCAACTTGTCTTCTTCCTGTGGACATTTCAACTTAAAAACCTTTAAGGCACTGCCTGCTTTTCTTTAATTACAACCAGCATCTGATATTTGCCACCCCTGCCTGGATCGCTCTCTGCATTTCTATGTCTCTGTGTACACGTCCACATACACACACACACACACACACACTCATTCACTCACTCTTTCTCTCTCTTTTTTTTTGGTGAGGCAGTTGGGGTTAAGTGACTTGTTTAGGGTCACACAACTAGTAAGTGTCATGTGTCTGAGACTGGATTTGAACTCAGGTCCTCCTAACTCCCAGGCTGGAGCTTTATCCACTGCACCACCTAGCTGCCCCACTCACTCACAAGCCAGCCTTTTTATTGAATTTGACTCAAAGATGAAGGCAGACAAACAAACCCCAGTCAGGATGTCGGATTTCCTGGAAAGCCAACACAGCTTAGTGGAAAATGGCATTAGATATATAGTCACCAGGCCTGGGTTCAAGTCCCAGCTCCGCCCTTACTAGAAATGTGGCACTGGGCAAGTCATATCCTCATCTCTAGACTTTACTTTCCTTATCCCTTTTCCTAAACACTTTTTCTCTCAATCACCCCAAGATGTAGGTCATGTCATATAGTAGTAGATATGAAGAAAGTACAGGTGAAGAAACAGCTTCCCAAGGTTTGGTGACCCAGCTTGGCCACAAAGGGAGCAAGTGGCAGCTGATGAGAATTCTGATTTCCTAACTCGAAGGGTTTTAAGCTGGAAGGGACCTGAGAAGTTATCTACCATAATTGGCTCTTTGTACAAAAGAGGCCACAGGTGCAGAGGGAAAGAGGAAAAATGATTTTCCCAAGACCCCTCCCCCCAGGTTAGTGAGGAGCAGACCCTGGAGAGATGCCCATGCCCTCTGACCCCACATCAAATGCCCTTCCTGCTGTGTAGCCTTTGTCTGTCTCTTGGCCCTTTCCACTCCACTCCCTGTGCTGCCCAGTGAGCCTTGGGCAAGAATTGGGGCTCTGAACTGGGGGCTCAGAGCTTGTTTTTCTAATATCTTGATAAGTGGATTTCTAGATAATTGGCTTCTTTTGGGCTCTTCTGGGTTTTATTTGATTCATTTATAAACTGGATTGTGAGAAGGGGGCCATAAGCTTCTCTAGACTGACCACCCAAGGACACAAAGTAGGGAATCCTTGGACCAGATAAACTCTAGGTATCACCCATTGAGAACATGTCTGTACTTAGCCACATAGGCCATTTTATGTTTCTGTAATGTTCCAAATGCCAGGGTTAGCCTGCCCCAGAGGGCAGGAGGACACTGATATAGTATACTTCAGGCCAAGCAGCAGCTCACTTATACCACTTTCCCTTTTCTTAAGGAGCCTGAGCCTTGGAGCCTGCTGCCCAGTGACCTACAGCCCTGGCAGTTTGCCTCACCTGTTTTCCCCCATGGTCACCCCCCACTGTATTTAGTAATTCTCCAGCGCTGGACACTGAATGTTAGATATTGATAGATAGCATTTTTATAATGTTGTAAAATTTGTAAAATGCTTTACATGTTATCTCATCTAATCCTCACCAAGGCCCTATGGGATATGTGCTATTATTATTCCTATTTTTCAGATGAAACCGAGATCAAGAGAGGTTAAATAGTTTGCCCAGGGTCATACAGCTAGTGAGTGACTGATGCAGGATTCGAATTCAGGACTTCCTGACTCCAAGATCAGCACTCTCTCTATTATGCCACCCATCTGCCAGTGCAATGGAAGGAGGTGCCAGAGGAAAGAGGATGCCTAGCTCAGTGGCTTGGGGACCCTTTGGGGGCCTCTATAGATTGAAGAGGCTTGGATTTGCTAGTCTCCCAGGTCCCTTCCAGCATTCTTTAGCCCCATGATTGCTATTAGGACAAAATTTACAGGCCATCCACTGAGAACATGTCAATACATAATGAAGATGGGCCGTATCTGTTCCCCATTCTTCGTAGAATAAAGGAACCAACTCCTCCCTTCCTCATTCATTTTACAGATGCAAAAGCCAAGGTCTAGAGAGTTTAAGTGACTTACTCAAAGTTAATACAGCATGTTAGTAGCAAGACTGGGCTTAATGAGCCCAGGCTTCTTAACTTCATTATTGAGCATCCAGTTCAATTTGATAACAAATTTGCTCAGCAAGATCCGATGCTGAGCACTGACCACACAGAGATGAGCATAGGCCTTGCCCTCAAGGAGCTTACAATCTCCTAGGCAGAGACTATAACCCAAGATGTACACAAATCACTCCTCCAGGGCACAGTCTGCTGCACTTTATCTTTGGATCCCCATGCTTAGTACTGAGTTGGTACTTAAGAAATGCATATAGAGCCAACTGAAGACAAGGTATTTTCCAGGCAGAGGGGACAGACATCCTGCAATGAGGGTAGAAGGATAAGACAAGATCCAGGATCAGGGGCCTAGTGCACCCATATCCACTGATTGTCTAGCAGTGTCCTTGTTATGTTAGCTCAACCAATGGACCTTACTCCTGCTGTGGCGGCCAGTAAGCCTAGCACCCTCTTCAATGGGGACCGTGCAGCCTGTGCTAGATTCACAGTATCATCGGATTTAGAGTTGAAAGGGACCCCTAGAGACCATCTGATCCAGGCCCCTTAATTACAAGGGGTGGAAACTTAGGCCCAGTTTGAGGAAGGAACTTGAATGAGGTCACATGGAATAAGCAGCATAATCCCTTATGAGCAGCAGAGCTGGGATTCAAACCCAGGTTTTCTGATTCCAAGTCCAGAGTTCTCTCCATCTACCAGGCTTTGGAAACCACCTGGAGGCCCATCTGTTGAGCAAGCACATCTGCCCCAGGGCTGTGAATGCTACTCATGGATATCACAGCCCCTTTTCCAAGCTAGGGACTTGGTAAAATTGAGTAATGCTGGCTGAAACAAGGTTCTGAAAATCCTCATTATCTATCAGAAGCCCTTCTACATATCCCTGGAAGAAAAATTGGTCTACCCGTTGAGCCTAATTGTGGTTTGCAAAGAATTTGTTCAGTGGAGAAACTCCTTGAAAGTCCTGCTTCAGGGGCAGAAGACCAGCTATCTGAGTAAGTCAGCATTGGCCCCTTGGAGCCGCCTCGTTTCTTGAAACAGCCTCGTTTCTTGAAACCATTCACCACCTCTGCTAGGTCTCCACCCCCAGTCGGTTGAGGAGCAGAGCTCAAAAGTTGCTTCCGGGAGTTGGCTATGGATCAATAGTCTGCTGGAAACCAGGAGCCATTTAGGGTTCTTTAATCTGTGCAGGTTATTAGAGAGTTGAACCAGGGGATTAAACTCTGAAAAGTAAGTGGAAACCCCTTGGTATCAGAAGTATCTTGAACTGAAGAAGTGATTCCAATGTCCTTGGGGGTTTTAGACTTCTTCCATCTGAAAGCACATTTCTTGAATAAGTAGGGATTTTTAGGAATTTACCTTCAATTAGTCTAGTCTCACCAAAGTGTTATTATGTTAGGTGTGATACAAAGAGCCATTGTAAATCTGCACCCCACCCTATAGGGGATTTATGTAATTCAATCACTGGAACTGTACAAAATTCATGGAAATAAATGCCCATGCCCCCAAACACCTGTGCTTCATCTTTCAAACCCCCCCCCCCACACTCACACACATTGTTCTGTGCCATAGGATTCCCTCTTGTCTGTGGTTCTCATTTTAGGCCAGTAAATCTTGGGGACTAGAAAAGAGGGAAGGAGGGAGGAAGGAAGGGAGAAGGGGGCGCGGATTGTGAAGCCTGAGCCCCTTTCTGCAGTTCTGTAATATGCTGCTTACTGTTGCTCCCTTTCCCCCCAAAACCCAACTGCTCAGAGTGTAGCCATAATACAGATGATAGGAGGGTCAGACAGGAAGAATTGAGCTGAGATTGTGCTGGGAGGTGGGAGAACACAAAGTCAGATTGAGGCAGGCCGACCTTGCCTGTGCTGAAGACACCAAAGAATCCAGGACTAGAAGAGGGATGCTAAAAAGCAGCCATCCCAAAGCGACCTTTGATCCACAGAAAAGTGATGCCATCTTGACCCAAGCACAAGAAAAGACAAAGCCGAGCCAGACAAAAGGAAGGGAAGATGAGGCTGGAACTGTCTAAGCTACTGTCTTCCTTGGAAGGGAAGTAGAAACATGTCCCGTCCCGCGGGACATCAACGGAGGTCCGGACCTGTAAAAGAAGAAGGGGAGCAGGGGACACAGGAAATGGAGACAAGACAGGCTTTCTGATCAAGTCTCGTTTATTGAAGGCAAGCTCAGGGTAGTTATACACACCGTAAGAGGGAGTGGGGGAGTTCCACCACCGGTATAGGGGCGGGGTATTCCAGGAAGAGGTACAGCTTTGTCCGTAATTTGTTCTTATCACAAGGACCACCAAA
>NW_020943841.1:423556-533486 GCF_900497805.2 Vombatus ursinus
AACCTAGTAATTTTCCAGAGGTCATACTGGGCCTGTGGTCCCTTACAGAAACATGTTGGACAGTCAGGCCAGTCCAGCTTCTGGGGAATGGGAACACCCCATCATTGCACTGGTCTTGCCTTGGGTCGGAGGTGATAGAGAGCAGACAACCCAGGAAGAAGGTGGGAGGCTAGGAAGGACCCTGGCCTCTCACTGACTTCTTGAGTAGGGCAAGTAAGGCATACAGCTCTTTGCTCTCCTGCTCCCTCACTTTGGCCTTCTTAGCTAAGAAGACCACATTAGATGTCTTGCTGTGAGGACTAGCATGTGGGAAGGTGGGGCATATTCTAGTACTTACCACTGAGGCTTCAGCAGGGCCGAACTATTTTTTCTCTTTGAGAGTCAAAGTGAGTTAGAACTGGAAGGGATTTGACAGACCACCCCCTCATTTGACTGAGGTGGAAACCCTATGAGGGAGGAGGTAGTACAAATAAGAGTATTTCCCCATTTTGCTTATGAGGAAACGGAAACTCTGAAAGAGTGAGCCACTTGGCCAAGGTCGCACAGCTAGTAAGTAGCAGAACCTCCCAGTCAGGCGTTCTGTGTTCTTCCAACACTGCCTCCCTCTTATGGTAGCTAGTATTTGCAAACTCCATTATGTTGTGACGAGGGGACAGGAACATAAGAGACTGATGGGGAAGGGCTGAGTATACCAAAGACAGATTTCATTTTATTCCAAGACTAGCTGATGTACAGGCTGAGCCTTCCCAGCTGTGTCTGATTGAGGGCAGTGATCTTGGGCCCTCTCATTGGCAACCCTCATCCGTCTGCCTGTGTCACAGAGCCACAGCGGTGGGAACTGTCTCGTGATACAGTCACCAGATCGATAGCCTTTGGAAAATGAACATTCTCCCATTGTCCTCATTGTCTTTCTGTGAAAATTGATGTACATTTCAGTCCCTGCTCATCATAAATGTGGCATATGCCACTTTCTCACTCTGATGCATGGGCTTAATTAATAGATTGAGTATCATTATGATTCCAAATTATTTGAAGCTTCTATATATCCAGATGGTCTGACCATTTTCTCTATTTAAACTTAGTGTGTGTGGATTTTCAAATTGAATTTATTCATATATACATATGTGTATAGCACCATTCTTTGATGAGTTCAAAATGCTATACTCAAAACTGTCACCTTGTAATATTTTTTGGTATGAAGTTGTGAGGAGGTGAAGAAACAAAGAATCATAATATCCTAGACTGAGAAATAGAAGACACCTTAGGGGTCATCCAATTCAGCCCCTGAGCCAGTACAGGAATCTTCTCTAGTGTCTCTGTTCAAATGATTATTCAGTCTCTGCATAAGTACTTTTCACCAAGCTCTCATTGTTACCTGAGGCAGCCCATTCCATTGAGAGAAAAATCTCATTGTCGAAAAGTTCCTCCTTAAATTGTATCCCCCACCTCGATGCGTCCTAGCTAGAGGGTGACCAAGGGCAAATCACTTAACCTCTCTGGGCTTCCATTTCCTCATCCATAGGGTGGGGCTAGATAACAATACTTGTAGCACCTACTTTATAGACATGTCACATGACTCAAATTAGATCACAGATGCAAAGTGTTTGACAAACTTTGAAGCATTATGGAAATGTCAGGTCACTATTATTAATCATAACTGAAGCTGGCCTTCCCCTGCCTTCTATCTTCTGGTCTTAGTTTGGCCCTCTTGGGTCACATAGAATCATTCTTCTTCCCCAGCAAATATTTGAAGCCAGTGATTAAGTCCTCCCTAAGGGAGGACTTCTCTTCTCCAAGGCAAAACCTCCCCTGTTCCTAAACCATTCTTGAATGATATGGTTTCTAGTCTTTGTCAAATTGCTTTCCCACCTCTAAAAAGACTCCCCATCTGGACAGCGTTTGACTTTTAATGCATCCTAACTCAGTGAAAGGCAGCTAGGTGGTATTGCGGTGGATAGAGCGCTGGACCTGGAGTCAGGAAGACTCATCTTCATGAGCTCAAATCCAGCTTCAGACACTTACTAGCTGTGTGGCCCTGGACAAGTCACTTCACCCCGTCTCCATTTCCTCATCTGTAAAATGAGCTGGAGACAGAAAAGGCAGACCACTCCAGTATCTTTGCCAGGAAAGCCCCAAATGGGGTCACAGAGAGTTGGACACGACTGAACAATAAGCCAGAGACACGGCTTCAGAGTCTCTGGCTCAGTTCAATCCCACCTCTAACATATATGAGCAGGGCCCTGTAGCTCTCAGTTCAGGCAACTCTTTGACTCCAAGATGCAAAACAGTTGCCTACCTGCATTGGGAGAGGGAGCTCCCTCACTGAGTTGTTTGGGTTACCAGACCCAAACTTTTGGGTTCCTACTGGGTTTTCGCTGTTGTTTTCAGTTGTGTCTGGCTCTTTGTGACCTCATGAACCCCTGTCAATGGGGTTTCCTTGGCAAAGATATCAGAATGGTTTGCCATTTCCTTCTCCAGTGACTTAAGGCCAAACAGCCAGGAAGTTTCTGAAATAGGATTTTAACTCAGGTCTTTCTGATTTGAAGCCCAGACTTTATCCACTGCTCCACCTAGCTGCCCCTAGGCTGCTAAACCAACAGGTCTTTTTCACATGAACAGCTGTTAAGACTCTGCCATTTGGTATATTCGTGTCTCTCCCATTCGGTATTTTGGTACTGATTTTTTTAACCTAATGCAGGATTTTACAATCCTCTTTCTTAAGTTTCATCTTGTTAGCCTCATTGGTCTTAGGGTCCCCTGAAGATCTCTTGTTTATATAGGTTCTATCTAATGATGTTTCCTAATTAGACATTCAAATGATGTGGTAGTATTATTATGAAAAGAGTTTTGACCTTTCCAAACTCCTGAAAGGGTCCTGGGGACCCCAGACCACACTTTGACAGCTGGCGTTCTAGCCTACTGATATTTTCAATATTGATTCTGTCACTCGGGGTATTATCTATCTTTCACCGTTTTCTCACCTGCAGATTTGACAAGCATGCCTTCTAGCTCTTTATAGAAGTCATTGCTAAAAATATTGGATGCGACAGGGTCAAGTTCAAAATCCGTGGCATGCCAGTAGAGACCACCCTCCTGCTCAGCATCCATTAACTGACTTACCTTGGGTAGTGTTGTTCCACCAGCTCCAAATCCATCCAGCCCTACTATTTGTTTTCAGCAGTACTTGTCCACAAAGATTTCATGAGAAACTTCGTCAAATATTTTGTTGATCTGTAGACTTTCCCAGTCAATCTAATAATGACCTTGTCCAAAAAAGAAAATCAAATTAGTTTGGCATGACTTGCCCTTAGTTAATTTAGTTGGCTCCCAGTAACCAATTAGTAGTGGCTCCTTTGAAATTATCACAAAATGTTTGGTGATCTGTTCTTCAATTTTCTTAGAGATCAGCACGAAGCCCACTGGAATGTGCTTTTTCTCCCTTTTTTAAAAGGATAACTGGAAAGGAAACCAAGAAGGTTGAATAAGAGAAGGGAGAGAGGTGGTGTTTAGTTACAGTTTGTCTAGTAGGCATATTAAGTTAATTGACAAAAACATACAGGAAGGTGATTGTGCAGAGCTCCTTCTTTTATCTCCGTCCAAGTGCTGGAAAATGTTTAACATCTGGTTCCATCACTTTCTTAAATCTACACTCGTGGTAGAATAGAAACTAAAGTATACATAAGGATCCCTGTGGGCCACATTTTGACGTGGAAAACCACATATTAATATGATCTGTGTGTTTTTATTTATTTTGTTAAATATTTCCCCACTACATTTTAATCTGATTCAGGAAGCACTCAGGAGTGTTGCAGGCCACAGTGACACCTCTGGTATAGACAGTGAACAGAATCAGTCAAGCCCTGATGTATAGGTTGCCAGTTTCCAGGTTGCTGATTCCCAATTTCCAAGCTGTAAATGGCTCGTGCTGCAAATTTAGCCATGCCAGCTGGTTGAAGCACACCCTTGGGGGTCTAAGACATACCAGAGCAGAACCACACACTGGCAAGAGTTGGAAGACACCTGAGACATCCCAGGTCAGCCCCCTCATTTTCCAAAGGAGGATACTTCAACCCAGAGAGAGGGACTTGCCCACGGTCACAGAACAAATTTGCAGAACCGGGACAGAGAGCCCAGGTCTCTTGACTCACAGTCTAGTGCTTTTGGTACCATGCTGTGCTTCCTCTATTTAGAAGCAGCCAACTTGGAGTGGGTCCCCTAGGGTTGTCTCTAAGCAGGGTAAACCCAGCCATTTCTCCTATTAGAAGCGTAGCTGTTTTGACTCACACTCAAAGGTTGTGCTGTTCTTTCTCCTTAATTAGAGCATCCATCTGTTTTCCTGGTCCCAAGGTGAAGTTCATTGGTCTGTAATTACTGAGATGTCCCTGGGCTTCTTTTTTGAAAATAGGGCCCAGGTTCAGCCCTTGGTAGCAGATTCTGGGAATCCAGGCGTATCTTTGTCATTGGCTCATCTGTGGCTTTTTGGATTTCCATCCATTTGACTCAAGCCAATGATTTTCAATTCTGGGGGTTTCTCAAACTACTCTCCAGGATTGTCTTTGGGAAATTCTCCCTTTGGGAGGACACTCCTGATGGCTCATTAAAAAGCGCCCACAAAGTGGGAATGTCACCATGCCATGGCATGGACCAAAAATACAAAATAAATCATCTTATGTCCTTCATTTATTCAAAAAATGGTTTGGTGTCTGCTATTCACAATATCTCTTCCAAAGTCATCTTCATTGAATCATCATGGCCTGGAGTGACCCTTATTGAAAACTTTTGAGGAACTGTGTCTCATCTAAGCTTGGGGGACCTTTGTATTTCATTAGTGGTTAGCATAGGACTTTGCACACAGTAGGTACATGAGAAATGTTTCTTGAATGAATGCAGGCAGGCACAGGTGTGCTGCTGAGTGTTTAACAACCAGCTCTCTAGAAAAACAAAAAAGTGCTTTCAACACACTTTTAACTAAGTTTAACCTGCATTGTTAACTTTCTTAAGTCTATGCAATCAACAAAATGGTAAATCAAACTTTGATTTGTGTATTTCTGAGGTGCTAATGCTCACACACACTGAAAATTTAACAATTGGCTCTGGTTCAAGCTGGCTCCACCAGGACCTTGCATGGAGACCAGGTTGTTAAGGGGGGTGGGGGGGTCTAACCTGACCATAAAAGAAGCAAACCATGGCATTTCATCAGTGGGTTTGGCCGAAATCCTGGATCACATATTCTAGTTTTGGTGACCCTGATCCCTGTGAGTATCGAGGAAGCAATGATCAGGCCTCTTTGACTCTACAGTTGTGGAGTGGGTCCTTGAAAAAGTGGGGAACATCTCTGAATTTAAAAAGGGCATACCTGCAAGGAGCCATTTCACATGCACACCCTTTCCTTCCCTTCTCATCAAAGGCGAGCTTTGATTCCCAGCTCTCTATGATTTGCAAAAAGTTAGAATGTGAGGATGACAGGCTACCTCTTCCAGGTAAATCACAGAGGAGCTATGTAAGACAGGCATGTTGGTTAGCAGCCATCCCCCACTTGAAAAACCAGCTGCCAAATCTATAAGAAGTAGCAAGGGAAATTAACATGGAAAATGAACACAGACCCATTCATTTGGGTACTTGGTAAGTCATAGCCAGTTTGTACATTGCCACAGAGAAGCTGGACAGCTGTCTCACTGCATATGCCCCATGATTAGAGTTACTTGAACCTTTAGGAACTCAACTATAGCCAGCCTTGTGGGGGAATCCTGGGGGGCAGCGTGGTTTGGAGGCCATCAGGGTTTCACATGCCAGGATGAGCACCAACTTAGCCAAAGCTCGTCAGGTTGTTTAGTATATGTCTGCGTCAGTTTCCTCACCTGTCAAACGGGGGGTATGTACTTGTTTTATACGTCTGCCATGTGTTTTCTTGCTCTTCTGTGTCCTGTGTTGCATTGCCTTCCTTAGGAGTGCCCAATGCCACTAAGGACAGCAACTCTCTATTATAGGGACCTGGGAACAATCTGGCTGAACAGGGCCAGACTGACTAGGATGTTACAACTGTATTGCACATTCCTAGTTCTCATATAAAATGGGGAGAGGGTGGTTAGACTAGATTGTCTCTCAGGTTCTTTTAGTTCTGACATTTCTGTTGAGTCCGTGACTGTTTGTAGAATGGACCTAGGTTGACACAGACCCTCCATGAGCACCCTCTTGTAATAACGTGCTACCATCCCCATGCCTCTTAGTCACTACTTATACATCTCCTCTAATCCTCTCCACACTATTCATGCTGATTAACAAATTCTCTGCCCACCCCTCGAACACCCCAACTAATAGCCAATCTCTACCTCCACCAGCAGCCTTCCTACTTCCTGAAACCCCTAAATCTCACTGCCAAAATGTCAGAACACTTAGGCAATCTCCTTGTCACTTGGTCCCACAGTGGAGAAATCCCGGACCTATGCAGGAATCCCCTCTAGCATCAGCGACAGGTAGTCACAGCAGAGTCCACTACCTCTCAAGGCAGCCCATTCCATTTGAGGACAGCGCTCCTTGTTAGAAAGTTCTCAAATCTAGCTCACTCCCCCTAGCTCTGCCCTCTTGGGCCAAACAGAACAGATCTAATCCCTCTTGTGCCTAAAAGGCCTTCGAGGACTTGAAGGCAGCAATTATGGCCTCTTCTAAGTTTTCTCTTCCCTCGAACTTCCCTAGTTTCATGCTCTTTGGTCCTCTCACCATCTGGTTCCTCTCTTCTAGTTTGTCAGTTTCCTTTCTCCAGTGTGGCACCTAGAGTTGAACACAGTACTTTAGGGAAGAAGACAGCAAGACTTTTCACCTCTTTCCGAAGCTGGAGT
This sequence comes from Vombatus ursinus, assembly GCF_900497805.2. Taxonomy (NCBI): domain Eukaryota; kingdom Metazoa; phylum Chordata; class Mammalia; order Diprotodontia; family Vombatidae; genus Vombatus; species Vombatus ursinus. The sequence goes on from NW_020943841.1 coordinate 430,393, forward strand.
CAGGCATTTGGATATGATAGCAGAGGGCAGAGAAGTGGAAGCCTGGGATGGGGGAGAATAAGGAGTGAGCTTTAGACAAGGACAAGGCCCAGAGCCAAGGATGAAGATATCAAGAGTATTCTAGGGTTTTAAAAGCTCTCTAGGGAAGCCGCAGCCTGGGAGACCTGTCAGAGTACTCCTCTCTTGGGATCATCATTTTAGAGCATCCCCCTCATTATATAGATGAGGAAACTGAGGCTAAGGGCATTGGAATGACTTAGCAAGGGTCACACAGCTGCTAAGTGTCTGAGGTGGAATTCAAATTGAAGTCTTCCCAAGGCCAACTCTCCATTGTGCTACATAGCTGCCTCAGAGCAGATTCTTTTTACCTGCTCCCCAAGTCCAAGCCCAAACTATTTCTCACATTCAGATGCTCCCCAGCACCCTTCAATGGCTTCTCTTTTTAATAGCTATAGTTTTTCTATTTTGTCTCCTTCCCTTTCCTGAACTCATCCACTCTTTGGGATGATCCCAGGTGCCAGCAGCCAGCTGCCAAGCCCTGAGAGCTTCTCCTGTAAGTCTTGGGTGCTGCATGTCAGGGTCTCAAAGATTAGGAGCACAGGACATCTGACTCCAACATATTCCTTTACCTATGTTCCAGAGCAGCTGACTCTGTTGCCATGGACTTGGTGCCTAATACATTTGATTTCTGTGTGACTTCCTCTGGGTAGCCAAAGTGATGATTTTGATTTGAGAGAATTTTAAATGCTAGGATTGGGAATGGGGAAATCTGAGCACTAGATGTAATTGGGAAGAATTCCAAGGCCAAGAGTTTTTAAATAAACAAACAACCATAAAAAGAAGCACAAAATCATCCCTCTGTACTTCAAAGATGAAGGAAAAGGTAGAAAATACTCTACAAAGAGGACATTTCAAGGACCCAAGTTGTAAGAAACAGTACTGCTAATGAGGTTCACCCCCCTCTGTTTACAGAAGAGGAAACTGAGGCCCAGGAAGGAGAAGTGGCATGCCCAGAGTCACACATCGGCTCCTAGAGGCCAGCGAGTTCAGTCCTCTCATCTTACAGAGGAGGAAACTGATATTCCTGACTCCCACCAGGGTACACAAACTGAGCAGTGTCAGGTGAAAGAGAGTTAAGAGAAGGAGCAAATGCTATGGAGACCCATGGCTGCCCTTGGGGGCCAGGCTCTCACTTGTGGTCCAGCACAAAGAAGCCTGGATTTGGAACCAAATGGCCTGGGCTCTGGTCTTGAATCTCCCGCTAATTTACTGTGTGACCTTGGGCAAGTCACTTCCCCTAACTGAGCCTCAGTCTCCTTTTCTGTAAAATGAAAGGATTGAACCAAAGCACAAGTCTGACTGTCACTCCCCTGCTCAATAAACCCTAGTGGCTCCCTCTGGTCTAAAGTAGAAACTCTCTTGGATATTTAAAGCCTTTTATAATCTGGCCCCATTCTGCCTTTCAGGCTTTAGTATGCATTATTTCCCTTCATGCATTCTGTGGTCCAGCTTCTGACGTTCTTCAGCCATTTCTCTCTCCTGTGGCATTAGCTGCAGTTCTCCGTGGCTTGCTGCTATAGTCTGGGGGCCAGGATTTTGTTGGATTCTTCTTGGGGAGCTTTGTCTTTGAAGACATCTCTAAAGCTCCCAGTGACTTCTATCTTCTAGGAGCTCTAGGGCCAAGTTTTGTCAACAGAGTGGTTGGTGCAGGCACCCGAGAACTGATCCCTAAGAGAATCTGAGATCTTTGTCCTCCTTCTCCTAACTGGATAACCCTTCACATACCCACAGTGGTAGTACATAGTAGTAGACTTGGGAGTCAGGATAACACTAGGTTCAAATCCTGCCTTTGACACTTAGAACCATAAGACCAAATATTTTGAGCTAGAAGGGACCTTAGGGGACATCAGTCCAGCCCCCTTCGCTTTACAAATGTGAAACTGAGTCCAGGGAAGTTCAGAGACTTGCCAAGGTCACACAAGTTTGTAAGTGACAGAGCTGGGATTCAAATCCAGGTCCTCTGGCTCCAAACCCAGCACTCTTTCTGTTGTACCTTACTGTGTGTCTCTGAGCAAATTGCAACTGAGTTGTGTCTGGGGAAACTCCGTAGACTAAGTCAGCAAAGAGCTACAGTTGGTGGAGGGACTTCTCATATCAGGTGTTTCCTGCACTGATGAAATAATATTTATGTTATGTTCATGATCTCATTTGATCCTCATTACAAGCCCTTTGGAGGTACAGAATATAAGTATTATCCCTGTATTGTACATAAAGAAACCGCCTCAGAGAGGTCAGATCACTTGCCAAAGATCACACAGCGAGTTAGCAACAGACCTAGCCCTCAAACCCCAGTCCTCTGACTCTAACGCAATCCCTTTCCCATTCCCCCATGGCTGCCTTCCCTAACATTCAAGATTATGCCTTAGGCTGGGACTTGAACTAGAGGATAAAGGAAAACAGAACCAGTTAATGAGAAGACTCACTACCCAAATCTCATATTTCTCTCCAAAGAAACTCCAAAGTCCTCCTTTTCCAGTGTGCTGTGTTCAGTTGCTATCTGTACATCAGCTGTGGGAGGCTTGAGGGGTACTCATGTAGAAACTAAGCCCATGGTGCTAATAGGTCACCTTCTCTAAGTGGTAGGTTGAATCATCACTCCCACCTGAGATCATGAAATAACAACTTAGAAACTTAAAGCATGTACATTTCAATAGATTTATGGGAAAGCTTCAAGTCACATTAAATATTAACAACTAACAGCCAAGCAGGGCTCCCAGAGAGCATAATGGCCCAAAATTAAACTAGAAGGCTCTATTTAAGAAAAACAAACAAACAGAAAGCCAACCTTGGAGAAGAAATTGCTTTCTGGCTGTGCTGGAGAGGCAATTGAACAAGAAGAGGAGGGCAGATCAGTGGGCGGCGACTGGCCTCCATGGAGAGAGTCTCAGCATTATGACTACTTTTGAAACTCCTGGGAGCTTCTCCCTTGGCCTCCAGGTCATCACGAAGTGGGCCCAGCGAACCGAAAGGGCAGCCTGCTGTTGAGAGGCAAGAAACTGGCCTCCCTTTCTGTAGCCATTGTCCATGTGCCTCAGCGCAGTAGGAATTCTTATCGCCCTGTTGAGTCCCAGGGCCCAGTGGGCACCCCTACTAGTTCCAACCACCTCACAAAGATGCCGGATTGGGAAGTACCCTGTGTCCCCAACCACCAAGATCATAACTTCCTTTGCTTTCCATTCTACAAATATCAATTACTTCCCTTCTCACACTCTATGTTTCATTTCAATTCAATCAACATATTTAAAAAGGCTATTGTATTGCATGCTAAGCTCCAGGGATACAAAGACAGAATAGTGCTTGCCCTCAAGAAGCTTATTTTTTCTGGGGGGGGGGATACAACATGTAAACAGATAAATTCTAAAAAAATAAGGTATTTTGAAGAAGGAAAGAGTATTAGCAATGGTGAGGGGAGGAGGGATGAGATCAAGGAAGGCTTGATGAGAAGCTGAGCCTTGAGAGAAGCTAAGGATTCAAAGAAGGGAAAGGCTTGCTAAGCATAGAGGGGCATGGCCTGTGTCAGGGCTGAGATGAAAAATGAAAGGCACAGAGCCTCCCAAGGGAGTAATCCAAAGTAAGTCTGGAAAGGCAGGTGGAAGGGAGCCAGTTTCGAGAAGGCTTTCGGTACCAAGGCCAAAGGGGTTTGCATTTTATTTTAGGGGCACTGGGGGAAAATCACAGAATCGGTTTGTGAGTAGTGGAGTGACAAAGGAACGTGAATTTGGCAGTTGTGTATGGGATGGATTGGAAAGGAGAGAGACTGAAAGAGTTGGGAAACTTATGGAGGGCCTGAACTAAGGTGGTGGCTGTATGAGGAGAGAGAGACAGAGACAGAGACAGAAAGAGGCGCTAGACATGCTATGGGAGAAACTCAACAAGACTCAGCAAATGGTGGGGGGGCCATGTAAGGGAAAAGTTGAAGAGGACTGAGTTTGCAAACCTGGCTAGTCAGACAGATGATAGTATCTTCAGCAGAAACATTCCAGGCCAACCATAGTAAGAGCTATTCACCAATCTTGTGCATTCATGCAACCTGTCCCCTGTCTCTGGAACATACCGTCTTCTTTTCTACCTGCCAAAATTCTGTTTTTCCTTCAAAGCCCAATTCAGATGCTACCTCCTCCATGAAACCTGCCCTGGTCCTCCTTCTCTCTATTCTTATTTTCCTTTTCTTAAGTATTCACTCTACTCTAATGTTCCTAGATCACTTTATCAGAACCCCTCTTTTTCTGCTCTTAGTCAATCAAAAGCATTTATTAGGCACTCAGTCTACCAAGAACTGTCTCACTCCCTATTGTCTCCTATTTATTTGTGTATTTGTCCCCACTTTGTTCAGTAGAGTGTAAGATCATTGGGGGCAGGCCTAACCCATGTCATTTTCCCATCCTTCTCCAGGCCTGAGTACAGTATCATGCACATAGTAGGTGCTTAATACATATTTCTTGAATCTAATGCCTATTTTTCCAATTCTCTCACCTCATTGTTTCCATCCTCCTGTGACTGGTCTGTGTGGTGGCTCTCCCTGCCTCAGCAGATCATAGACTATTTATGTCTTCTTATCCTGTGTGGCTGTCAGCCATATCTTTACATAAATTCCCCGTTGAGGATCTGTCCAATGTCCTGGAGCCCTTTCTCTGATTCTTAATCTAAACTTGGAGGATTCCCAGTTGGTAAACAGGCAACAAGCACATAGAGGGGCTCGAAGGCCAGAGTGTTCATTTAATTGGACAGTTTAATGACAGATCGGGGAGAAGAAAGGGACACCAAGAGTGAATATTGTGTCTATTCAAGTAATCCTATGCCAACAGCATAAATTCCTTTCCTCTGCAATGAATGATTCATTATCCAGATGGAAAGGGGGGCTGCTCTTTAATATTCTGCCCAGTCCCCTAAATATGAACAATTCTCTTTGAAAAATGAGAAGTCAACACTTTCTCATCAAACATTTTGTCCACTTTCACCCATACCTAACCCTGTGCTTGGGACTTTGTTGCTCCAACTTGTCCTTCCCCCAGGAGTTAACTTTACATCGCTGTTTTTACATAGCAGTTTCCCTCCCGATCTTTGAACCACAGAGAAAAAGAGCTCATTACCCCAACAGACAGGGGAAGGAAAGTCCTGTCTTCTCCCTTCCAGTCTAGTCTCTTCTTTCTTTTCTTTTTCCACTCTCCAGGGTGCCTGTGTCTAGAAAGTCATTTCATGAGTTTGCCCCATCTTGCTCCTCTCCTCCACAGGGGCCAGCCAAAATCATAGCCCAGTTCCCTCCATTATCCACCCAACACATAAATACTACTGGAAATTCCCCAGGAAAGTTTGAGTTCTGCTGTCCGGTGTGTTTGAGAGTGTCCAAAGACCTAGGTTCTAGGCGTAGTCCCTGACACTTACTTGCTGTGTGTGACCTTGGACAAATCACTGTTCTGAGTCCCCAATTCCCCCTCTATAAAATGAGGATTGTCATGCTGGCATTTTTTACCTTCTTCCTGGTCCTGTGGAAGAAAAAAAAATGCTTTGTAAAACTTAGAACATTGTAGAAATCCAATTTATAAATTATTATTACTAACCCTGTCTTCTTTTCATGCCTCATTGTGGAATGAAGGAAACTGTGAGTTCTTTAAAAAAAAGTTATCTAATTTTTATTGATATCAAATGTCTCTGAACATATCCTTTCCCTGCCCTCCTAACCAGTTTAGCTAAACTAACCAGCATTTCCTGTCCTAGGTCTCTGATCCTCTGAAAAGACATCAACCATGTCTTACACTATCCCCTGCCCCTGCACTCCCCCACCTCGCCTGTGTCTCTCTGTCTCTGTGTCTCTGTCTTTCTTCCTCTCTCTTCATATATGTGTGTGTATATGTATATGTATGTGTGTATATCAACCATATCTAGTAGTATGTATGTGCTATTCCACACCCACAATCTTTCACACTTTTATACACATACACACATATACACACACACACCACTGTGATGAAAGTAGGGAAATATATTTTCTTATATCTTCTTAGGGGGGCCAGGATTTCTTCCAGATGCCATGCCAGCTGGCAGAGCACAATTCTAGCAGGATCTATGAAATTGGGAAGGCTTCGAGTGCAATCCCAGCACATTTCTGTGGCCTGGGGACCTACAGTTTTTCTGAACTGTACCTTTCCCATGTGTTAATGGGGTGATCTAACCTTAGGCTGCATTAAGAGAGCTAGAGCACCATAGCATCCAGGAATAGGGAGGTGCTAGGCCTGCTGTCCTCTGGTCATAGCCCATCTGGAGCATTGTACGCAGAGAGGAGGAACCATTTTATTCTCTGAACTATGTCCTCAGCTCCTAGCCCAGTGCCTGGCACACAGACTACCAAATCTTTTTCTCACCTGACCTCTCTATGACTTTTAATACTGGTGACCACTTTGGCCTCTTTAGGCACTCTCTCCTTGGATTTTCATGACACTCTACTCTTCTGCCCTCCCCCTTGTCTGACCATGCCTTCTCAGTTTCCTTTGCTGAACCACCAGCCATGTACTGCCCCCTTCACATCAGTGGACTCCAGTGCTCCATCCTATATCCATTTAATGATCTCATCGACTTCCATAGGGTCAGTGATCATTCAAGGCCAATGGCTTATAAGTTTCCATATCCATATTTCTCCTGACTTCTAAGGCGGTACCAACTACCGGAAGGTACCCGGATGTCCTGGAGATATCTCCAACCCAACATGTCCAAATCAGAACTCACTCTTTCCCGCCAAAGTCTTCCTCTCTTCCTAACTTCCGTATTTCATTTGAGAGAAGACACCACCATTTTTCCAGTTATTTGGTATAGCAGCCTCAATCATCCTAGCCTCCTGACTCTCACCTCACCAGCCCCTCTATATCCAAGCAGTTACCACGCCCATGTTCTAATGACAGTATCTTTTACATAAACGTCTCCTCTTCTCTGTTCCCACAAACACCACTCTTAGTCAGGCTCTCATCACTTTTCCCTCAGACTATTGCAGTAGCCTATTAATATGGATCCCTGCATATGATCTCTTACTTTACCAATCCATTCTTCGCAGAGCTGCAAGACCAGTGTTCCCAAAGCAAAGGTGTGACCATGTCACTCCTCTGCTCAAGGAGCTTCAGTGGCTCCCTGTTCCCTTTGGTTTAAAATAAAATCTTCTCTGTCTGACATCTAAAGCTTTTCTTAATCTGACTTCCACCCATCTTTCCAAACTGATCTCAGATTACAGCCCCTTTGTATACTGTATGATACCTAGACTATGCACTTACCATGTATCAAGCACTGGGGCTACAAATACTAGCTAAAAAGACAGTCACTGTCCTCTAGAAGCTTATATTCTAATGGGGAAAGATGGCACATTATGGGGAGATGAAAAGCAGGTTGGGGGAGGGCTGCCTGGGGACAAGGTTGCTAGTAAGGAGGTAGAGAAGAAATCTTGAGAGTAAGAGCATCAGGGATTGAAGTGAACGTGTTTGAAATGGCGGCCTGACTTCAGGGCTCATAAGCCAAGAGAGTGGGATGGAGCTCCAGCCACAAGATTCTCCAGTGTGGGAAGGCTGGTGTTGAGAAGGTAGACAAGCCCAGATGATGAGTCAAGGCAAGAGTGAAGTGAGCTTCTCTGTTCCAGCCACAGTGGCCCTGATTTTTTCCCTTCCGTGAAATTCCATCCCCACCTCTGTGCCTTCTCATAGTCTAACCCTCAGGCCTTGAATGTTCTCCTTCCATAACTCTTCCTCCATTAACCCAAGCTTGGGGCCTTTCCTGATCCCCACACTTATTAGTGCTCTGCCCAACCCACTTGGCATTTACTCTGTATGTATTTTGCAAATATTTCTCTACCAACATGTTGTTTCCACCTGGTTAAATGTAAGACCTCTGAGGGCAGGGGCAGCCTTTTCTCTGTCTTTGCACTCCCAATACCTGGCACATGGCTGGTCATATAGCAGGTGCTTAAGGAGATATTGGCTCACACAAGCAGACCAAAGAGAGAAGAGGACTGTCAACATTTCAGGTGAGGAGCTCCCAGCTTCATAGCTCTGTGGGTGTCCTAGCTAGGAAATCAACAATCCCTCTCAGCCAGGACTTCTCTCGTGTGAGCCGAAGAAGCCTCAGAGCCAGGCCAAACCCATAGTGTCAAACTCAGCCTGCTGGGGGCCCTTATAGACTACTGCCTTGAAGGAATGGGATCTGGTGGAAGATGATGAGAAGCTTTTTGAGCTGCCCACCTCATAGGATCGTCAACTTGGTGCTAAAAGAGACCTCAGAGGCCATCTGATCCAGTTCCTCATTTTACTGGGGAGGAAACTGAGGTTTGCAGAGGGGACTTGCCCAGGTCACATAGTAAGTGTCTGAGGAGGACTTTGAACCCAGGTCTTCCTGACTCCAAAGCCAAATGGCCTCCCTAATCCATCCAGTGCTTTGCACATTTGTCTGTATTTCTGTGATCTCCTCAATTGAGGGCACTTTTCCCCAGTGGTGCAGAATTTAACTCCTCCCCATCGTCCTGGGTGACTTTTGTATATGGCCTCCCATGAATCATCCTCCCAACTTGTCCAGGGACCTGCTTTCTAGGTCTCTTGGCATTATGTGGCTGCCCCTCTTCGTGTTATTCTTAACTCATGATACATAACTGACCTGCCACCTTTTCCAGTCATACATCTCCTTGATGATATCTCTTCTACCACTTTTCTGGAATAATTCATCATTGGTAATATGCTTCAGCCACTTTGTCCCCACCAAGTGTCTCTGCATCGCCCTTTGGGTGACCCACAGTTTTGATTTCTTGGAGACTGTGAGACTCCGTGATGTATAGCTATAGAGCACATTATAGCCTCTTAGTAAATGTTCACTGAATTGCACTAAATCCTTTGTGCTGCTGCCAGCACAGTCTTTTTAACATAGTCTCTGACCACGTCACTCTTGTACTTAAGTGGCCCCCGCTGGACACAGGATAAAGTCCAACTGCCTCAGGTTGGTGGGTAAATACCAACACCCGTACGAGCCAAACAGCACCCCACTTTTACAGGCTTTTCCCCCTCTACACCCATTCTTTGTTCTGTCCAGCTGGACAGCTTGCCATTCCCTGGCCTCTCTTGCCCTCGGGACTTGGCCAACACCATCTCCCATGTCGCGGCTGCATCCCCTCCTGATGTGGCCACCTATTGAAATCCTTCCCTTCCTTCAAGGCCTAAGTGGATATTGGATTCCCATTTGTGGGAATGCCACAGAAGGGAGCCCAGTACAGGTAAGGGTTGGGCTAAATCACCTTCAAAGTCTCCCCCAACTTGAACAAAGTAGTACAATTCATTTGGTGGGCCAGCCAAATTGAAAGCCACGCTTTGGGAGTAGTCGTAAGTAGCTAACATTTGTATAGTACTTACTATGTGCCAGGCATTGTGCTTAGCACTTCACAATTATTATCTCATTTGATCCTCACAACAACGCTGGGAAGTAGGTGCTATCATTATCCCTATTTTTTAGGTGAGGAAACAGGGCAAACAGGGGCAAAATGACTTGCCCAGGGTCACACAGCTACTAAGTGTCTGAGGCCATATTTGAACTGAAGTCTTCTTGACTCCAGGCTCAGCATTCTTTTCGCTGCCCCAGCTAACACTGGGAACCAAAAGGCAGGGTACCCTGCCCTTCTCTCCCTCCCAGGAATACCTAATAGCTGCAGTCTTTTCACATGTAACCCTACATATGTCCTGATGGCCATTAAGCTCAGCACCTCTAGCTCCCAAAGCAAGTATCCTCTTTTCCACTTTGCTGTTCTTGTCAGGGTTAAGAGTCTCCCCACCAAATGAGTTTCTAAGACTGTTTACTTAAAAAGTGGCCATACACCCATGGAGAGCTGAACTGCTGGTTGTGCCCTTCTGAGTAGCTCCAGTCATGCTCCTAGAATAGCCGCTACCTTCTGGTACCTTCCTGCTGCTTTTATGATTTGCATTTGTCTCTGTGATATACCTCAGGCTCTCTTTTCAGCTTCCTTCTTCTGGTGAACCCTGTTAGCAATGCTTATATATGTGTCTAATAAGCTTCTCGGGCACGGCTTAGAAGTAGCTTTCATGGTGGGACTTGGTACTGCAGAGAGCTAAAGGCTGACCCTTTAGCTACAGAAGAGGGCTCCAACTATTACTGGAGAGAGGGCGCCCTGACCTCATCTGGGACTAGGCTTCTGACAGGCCTTTGGGACTAGACAGATCCTACCAAGGGGGTAGTCATCCAATCACATACAGCAATATCACCATGTCTATAGAACCTGTTATTCTATGGGACCTTTCAGAGACCCAGCCCCCTGAGAAGAAAGTGCAGCAGCAGTCAAGCCTTTTATCCCAGAGAACTGGCTTTGTAGAGGAAAACAAAATCCATTGGGCCTTGGGGTCAGGATTTTGTGCTTTTGCCCATCAACATGAAACTATCCAAGTCTCCCAATTCCAGAAAACGAGAGTTCTTTCTACTGCGCCAAGCCCTAGCCACCAAAGCCTCTTGATCTTGTTGTTCCTTTAATGGGCCACTTCTACCACGGAGCCACAGCATGTGTCCCCCCCCTTCTCCTGTATAACCTCACCACTGCCTTCCTGTTCACCTCTCTGAGACACTGTCAACTCAGACCTAGCTCCAGGCATGTTTTAAGGACTCAGACACTTCTGAGATCACAAGCTTATAGCTGGAGAGATGAAAGTGACCCCAGAAGCCATCTAGACCAACCCCCTTATTTCCATCACAATTTACCCAAGGTCACACCAGAGTTTGGGACCTAGAGCTAGAAGACACCTCAGAGGTTTCTATTTAGGGTGAAGGGCAAAGGATTCATTTGGAAATGATAGCAATGTGGAAGAGAGAGCGCTTCAGAGGGGGGTGGAGACCAGAGGGGAGGGAGGGGGAGAAAGAGAGAGAGAGAGAGAGAGAGAGAGAGAGAGAGAGAGAGAGAGAGAGAGAGAGAGAGAACAGCCACTTTCATTTCACAAATGAGGAAATTGAGCCCCAGGGAGGTGAAGTGAAGTGATTTGCCAAGGTCAAATATGACCTCACTAGTGTTTATTTTATCTCCCCCCACCTCCACTGCCTAGTGATAGTTGGGGCCATATTTAGCCAACTACCTCTTGATTGTCATTATTTTCTTTGGTGCTCTGGTTAACTGTAATGCTTGCTAAGGGTGCTATGGCTCACTTATCTATAGCGTTACAGTGAGAAGGGCCCTTGGAGATCAACCTCCTCACTTTCTACAGGAAGGGGCCCAGAGTGGGAAAGGAATGTGTCCAAAGCTGTCCTGCTCATAAGTAGCAAAGCCAAGGTTGAAACTCAGGGCTTCTGACACGAAATTCTAGGCTCCTTTCACGACACCACAAGTAGCTTCCAAGTGTCACAGATGAGGGAACCAAGATCCGAAGAGATCAGACAACTTGCCTGCCTGTCCCTGTCCAATTCTCAGCTCTCAAGCTGCGAGTTTATGGCTCATTCTGCTTCCCTGAATCATACAGGTTATTTACTATATGAGTTATGAAAAAGCTGTACAATTCAGTTACTATATAAATAAAATATATACATAGTGGAAGGTCAGAGTAAGGTTCCGTATGACCCCAAATGGAGTAGCATAGGATTTGGGAAATGAGCTAGTTCTTCTTCCTCATCTTATAATTCCCCTTTCCTACATACTCTTTGGAGCTGGGAAATTATTGGTAGAACCTAATTAGATGGGATGAGGTGAGAGTATGGGAGAGGGTGTGTTAGAGGGAAAGTGATGTATGTGGTTGGTAAAACACATGTCTCTTAGTTTTAATCCAGATTACTTAATATCATGGGCTCATAAGATTTAGAGCTAGAAGGGACCTTAAAGATCATCTTATCATTATTTTAAAGCTGAAGAAACTGAGGCCCAGAGATATAGATTCATAAAATCATAGATCTAAGTCTGGGAGGAAGGTTAGAGATCACCTAGCACAAACCCTTCATTTTACAGCTGAGGAAACTGAGGCTGAGGGAGGGAAAAGTGCTTTGAGATAATAAGCTATAAAATAATAGGATTATAAATTTAGTGCTAGAGTTCTTAGCTTTTTTTTGAGGACTCCTCTGGCAATTGGGGGAAGCCTATGGACCTCTTCCCAAGATAATGTTTTTAAACTCATAAAATAAAAAGACATTAGATTATAGAAGAAACTAATTATATTGAAATAGAATTATCAAAATATTTTTAAAAACAGGTTCGTGGACACTAGGTTAATAATCCATTATTTAGAGCTGTAAGGGACCTTAGAGGTCACCTAGTCAAATCCTTTCATTTTATAGAAGTAGAGAAACTGAGTCCCACACAGAAGTGACCATCCCAAGGTTGTGCACGTAGTGAGTTACAGAGTAATTATTAATATTCAAACCCAGGTTTTCTGACTCTCAATCTGTGAGTGCTCTGTCCACTGCGCCATGCTCCAGTGATTTGCCAGATTATTGTCATTAGTAATAATAATAGCTATAATCATCACGATTATTTCCATATTCAGAGCATCCTTTTTTATCCTCTGGCTTTCATCTCTACTTCTCATCCTCTATTCTTTTGACTAGTCCATTTTCTTCTTCTGGGCTGCCTGTTACACCTTTTGAGCTGTTGGGAGTCCCCCCCCCTTTAAACACAGTGTCTGAATGAACAGCTTAAGTGAGGGGACTGCTTTGGAAAAGCTATTTTCCTCTGTGAGTCCAATTTAAGAATAGGGAAGAATTCTGTCACCCTGGTTTATTAATGAGTCGCCCTCCCCTTCCATTTCTTTTCTTTCTGCTAATGCATTGGGGAAAAACCCTTTTTCTTTCCCATTAACCCCTTGGGTGGGAGTTAACTCCTTTTGCCTGTTGCCATAACTGCAGATGCCTGCCTTCCAGCCTAGAAGAGCCCTACCAATTTATTTCTGCAGACCTGAGAAGGCCAGTTTTGAGACTGCCTCTTCTCTGTGATCTCCATTTTATTAAATGGTATCATGTATGTAAATCACTTTTTAAACCTTAAGACACTAGTAGCTATTGCTACTACCACTGCTGCTGGTAGGATTTACCTCCCATGCAGATGGTGCTTTCAGGTTTCCCAAAGCATTTTCCTTAAAATGACCCAGTAAGGCAGATAGAGCAAGTAATAAGATTACAGATAAGGAAAACGAGGCTGAATGCTTCTGGTCCCTGGGGAGAGAGGTGATGGACTATCAGCACACTATGAGGCATGCATTATTAAGTGCCCTGATTTGCTTTGCTTGACTGTTCTTTGTTACCAGAGAGGACTATATCAGGGGAGGGGAAGGCCAGGAGATTCAGTGGGAAATGACCATTTTAAAAAAAAATTTAATGAAGCCCTGTAAAAAAGCAGGGCTCTGACCCGGCTCTTCCTACTCTTAAGACCAGTGCTAATTCGATGACAACACATTACTGGGGAAAGGCTTAGACACTCGTTATGTGGCTGGGCACACTAATTGTGACATTGTGGGTAAATCATTTCACCTCGCCAGGCCTCCAGAGTGAGGCAGCGAGGGTGGATTCCGTTGGAGCTCAGGCAGCAATGCTTCCTTCAGATGACGTGGTCTTTGCCATTCTTTGAGGCCAGGCTTGCGTGCCTGTTCCTCTATGCCTTCTTAGAGTGGAAAGGGTGATGGTTTGGGAGTCAATGGATATGGAGTCAGATTCAGGCTGTTCCATTGTGACCCTGGACAAGTCATTTGCCCTTTCTGGGCCTCAGTTTAAAATGAGGGCATTAGACTCAGTGGCCTTTAAAGTCCTATGCATCCCCGTGTAAAACCCTGTCCAGCCTTAAATCCTGATCCCGGGGGCATTCTTGCAGCAGATGGCCATGTCGATTTCTTGTCCCCAGGTTGGGCAGCTTTACTCGGGGGAATATGTGGGCTGCTGACAGCAGTCCCCTTTAGGAACAAAAACAAGCAGCCTGCTTCCATTTTCAAAAGATGAGCCTCTTTTTTTCCCCCTCAGGCTCTCTGAATTCTACCCTAACATCATAAACAGTCAGGAGAGTGTTGTCTGCCTACTGCTGCCCACCAAAATAACCACAAGCTGTTTCTAGAGCATCTCTTGTGGATGTTTTGCACATTCATAGATTTGAGTGTATCAATTTCAGAACACAAATCGTGTCTTTCGGCCACTTCTTCTCATTCTGGAAGATCTTCAAGGAGGTACCCTTTGAAAAACAAGATGGGAACGACATGTAAATCAGTATGTTAATCAAGCCTCAGCCAAAGGCAGGGCACTCAGGAGGTTCTTCTAACGCATATCCAGCAGGTGAACAGCCCGCCTTGCATATATATAGATATTTATATATATCCTGTGAGAAACAATTAAGATTAGAAGATGTTCTGCGCCAGTCACATGATGGCTTTCTGCCCCAGGGGCAACTGGTGCAGCCTCTCACTGCCTATGTCCCATAACTATTCCTAAGGAAGAAGGATGCCTCGTAAAGAGCTCTGGACTTAAGCAAAGGACCGCATTTTGAATCCTGCCTCTGTCACTGCCTTGCTCGAGTCCCTTCCCCTCCCTGGACCTTAGTCTCCTCCTCTGTCAAATGAGGAGGGTGGACAAGATGGCCTTTGGGGGCCCTTCCAGCTCCAGCATCCTATGATCTATCTTTGTGACCTTCGGCAATTTGCTTCTCTTCTTGGGCTTCAGTTTCCTCGTCTTTAAAATTAGAGGGTCACAATAGATGGTCTCTAAAGTCCCCTTCAGCACCAAAGCTTGTGAGCCTACATCTAGCCTTCCATCAGGGGATCTCTGATCTCCCACTGTCTTGCCTTGTGGCCTCTAGTCAAAGGCAAGGACAGCAACAAAGTGGGTTTGTAATCTGGCATTAAATGCTCGAGCTGTAATTATGGATCAATGGGTAGTTATCCAAAGACATGTTTTCTTTATGTCTTTCCTTGGTGCTGGACCCAACAGGGAATGTAATGAATGTATGTGTTTGTATATTTATTGTTGTCACCGGCTACTTCCTTCCCAGGCAGCCTGGATACACAGTAAGCCCTGGCTGTCAGGACTGGAGGCTTTTCTTCCATTCGGAAATAAGTGGATAAGCATATACCCCCAGCTTGACTTGCCCCCCTCCCCAGTGCATTATTTACAGGAAACTCACCCTGTGGGCAGCATTTTCAAACCACACGCTGCGGTAGAAATCCCTTCAGGGTTTGCTCTGGAGCTCATTACCAACGAAAGGCTCTTTAAAAAAAAACCCTGTTATTATTATTGACATTAACAGTAACAAGTATAAGCCTTAAAAACAGCCAGGATTAAGGTGAGGCAGCCAGTAGGCTGTAGATTTGCGTATGAAATAAATGGAACTTAAAATGGAACCAAATTAAATGAAGGAAGGTCAACAACTCAAGCTCTTTTGACATTTGGACCTGGTTATTTCTGCGTTAAAATACTTGGAAGGACCATTAAATGAAATGCTACAAAATCTTCCCCCTGGCTAATGATGGGCAGAGCAGGCATTTTGTTCTCTGCTGTCGCTGAATCATCTGCAGTTAACTCAGAATCCCTTGGGAGACAGCAGAGCAAAGGTGCAAAGGTCACTGCACTGGGCAGGAGAAGCAGAGCACCCCAAGAACAGGAGTGTACACACTTAAGAGTTGAACAGCGTCTTCCAGGTGACCTAATTCCACCTTTCGTTTTGTAGCAGTCAGAAGTAAGGCTCTGAGATGGGAAACGACTTGTCCAAGGTCACATCGCTAGAATTTGAACCCAGGTCCTCTACCTCCAAATCTAGTTCCCTAGTGGCCCAGGGTCACCAAGGCAGTAAGTGGCAGGGCCCAAATTAAACTGTACCAGGGAAGATAGATGACAGCTGAGCATTGAGGAGGAAGGACTGTACAGGTCACCCACTGAAACTCTCTCCTTTTACTTTACAAATGAGGAGACTGCATCTGAGGGAGGTGATATGACTAACCCAGGGTCATGCAGAGCTGAGATTTGAACCTAGAGCCTCTGGCACTGAGTCCAGGGTTCTTTCCACACTACCCCTCACTGCAATGAGGGGAAAGCAAGAGAGAGCTCAGAGGGAGTTGCCTTGCAGCAAGGGAGTTGCCCTCAGGGCCAGCTCTGCACACAGGCATAATGGGTGATTCTCAGCCTCCTAGGAGTTGAGGGGTACTCCAAGGCCCAATCTGCACTAGTGAACTCTTCTTCATTCTGTTCTCTTAGCTTATCTGATAATTATGCCCATCACTAAGTCTCTTCTTAGAAGCAGACAGCAAAGGTGATGTCTTATGGTACAGCAGGCAGGGACAGGAACCAGTGCCTACCTAGATCCTAGTACAGGAAAGTCAGGCCCTGAGGATGGGCTCAGGGAAAAGGCGAGAGCAGGTCCTACAAGGCAGGCATGGAAGTAAGTCTGAGCAATGGGATTGGTGTCTGGCACCAGGTGAGCCAGGATCAAGGGCCCAAGGGAGTCAGAGCCAGTTGCAGAGGACATCCACTGGCAACCATTGCCACCTTTTGACAGCCCTGAGTAGCTTGTCCTCCTGATTCTTAAAGGGGCTCACCCCTGACCTGGCCCTGATGGGTGTGGGCGTTGTCTCCAGAAGACCATTGTGCCAGTTTACTTAGAAGGTGAAGGGGGACCTGGGGTGACTCCTAACCATCCTCCCTTTTGCACAAATTAGTTTTATCCGAGGTTTTAGTTGTCACACTAAAAGGTGCATTCTTTCTGTGTCCACTATTGAGGGTGAAAAGAAGATGTCGCCACCTTCCTGTGAGCTTTACCTTCCTAATTGCCTCGACTTGATCTTTGACATGGCCTGGCTAATCTGCTTCAGGAAATACAGCAATTCTTCCTTCTTAGACTTTCTCTGAGCTTTTTCATCTCATACCACCTATCAGTATTCCCAACTGTAATGGGAACTTTGGCGTCATTACAGGTGACGCCTGCAACGGGGGTGGGAGCATCATGCTGTGTGAGGCGTGCGTATGCGTGTGCTCAGGGGAACTAAAGAATCCCAACGTTTCAGTGCATTGTTCACAAACAATGAGGGATTATTAATTTTCAAGGAAAATGGAGAGTGATTCAGAGCAGCACCTGCAAAGCACCTACAGTGCTCCATGAGACATAAATACATGGGGGAAAGATTAAATCTTGCACATCAGGCTTAGTACAGACCCCAAGCCAGGTATATTCTGTTCCTTTGGCCTGAAGGAACATTCGATTTAGTGTTATAACTCCCAGCTCGGCACACAGCCTATAATTATTTGGGATCATTGATTCATTCAACAGAGATTTAGAATCATAGATTATTAGAGCTAACAGCTGCTATGAAGACCATTTAGTCCAGGGGTTCCAAGCCTGGAGTCTGGGAACTTGTTTTGTTGGGTTTTTTTTAACATTCTGATCACTCTTTTTCAGTATAATTGGTTTCTTTTGTAACCCTCTGTATCTTATTTTATACCTTTAAAAACATGATTCTGAGAAGGGGCCTCTGGTCCACGACCCCAAAATGGCTAAAAAGCCCTGCTCTAGTCCAAGACTTTGATTTTACAAAAGAGGAAACTGAAGAGAGGAGGGGACTTGTCCATAGTCGTACACAGAAGGTGAGGCGGTGTGATTCAGTGGTAGGAGCACCTGACGTCAGAGGGCTGGGTGGGTCACTTAGAATGTGACTGACTGAGGTCCAGTTGCTTCTCGTCTACAAAATGAGAGGGGGTAACTTGGTAACTTTATGAGTGTGAGAGGTGGCAGAGGGGGAGGAGGCAGAGTGACTTGTCTGTGCCACAGGGAGAAACAGTGATGTCAGCAAGAGGACAAGGCCACCAGTTGTTTTTTTTTTGGTTAGACAATGGGGTTAAGTGACTTGCCCAGGGTCACACAGTTAGTGTCACATGTCTGAGGCCAGATTTGAACTTAGGTTCTCCTGACTCCAGGACTGGTGCTCTATCTACTGCAGTGCCACCTAGCTGCCCCAAGGCCACCAGTTCTTAAAAGACAGCAGCTCAGTGCAATAGAAAGCACACTGTATTGAGCATCAGAGGACCCAGATTTGTGAGTCCCAGCTCCACTGCTTAACTGCCCATGTGACTTTAGGCAAGTCATTTCCCCCTCCTTGAGCTTCAGTTTCCTCCTCTAAAATGAGGGGGTTGCACTGGCTGACCTCTAGGGTCCCTTCCAGCTCTAAAGCTGTGATCCTATTAGCTCAGCTTTGTTTCTGTTGAGTTTAAGGTGCAGCTCAGAAATCCAGGTGGTTGGAGGGGTGGGTCTGGAGGTGAGAAGAGAGCTGAGGGCTGGCACAGCCTCAAAGAGCCATGGGTCACCTCCACACCCAGATGAGGCATGGGAGGAGCATCCATTGATTGAGTGCCTGCTACAGGTTTTTCAGTCTGAACCACATGATCCTAAATTTTCATGCATGTAACTTAGAGGAATGACTTACCTGTCACAATGGTGAAGTAGAGCCGTTGGCGATTACCAAAGATGGATGTTAGCAGTAAGATGAAAACAGTCCAAAGACCCCGCCTCACCAACTTTATTCAGACCAAACTGCGCGGTTCTAGACTTAGTGCTTATCATTGATAATTTGTGATCAAGCCTATGAAAAGACCATGAGGATAGACTCAGGCAAGGTCCATCTCAATTCTGACTCTTCACTTCCATTACCAGTGGCAAGCGGAAAGGTTTTGGGAAAGGCCTACTTGGCACAATGGAAAGAAGAGTCTTGAAGGAGGAGCCGGGACACTTGGGTTCAACTGCCTGTGGTCAGAGACGTTAATACCTAAGGAGTCAGTAGCAGAAGTGGGAGAGGGCAGCTAGGTGGCACTGTAGTGGATAAAGCACTGGCCCTGGAATAAGGAGGACCTGAGTTCAAATTCCACCTCAGACACTTACTAGCTGGGTCACTATGGGCCTAACCCCAATTGCCTCCAAAAACAAAAACAAACAAAGAAAAAGAAGTGGGACTTGACTCCTGGTCCTCACGCTCTTAAGTTTGATACTGTTTTCCCTATGCTCTGAGGTGGCTCTGAAGGGAGCTCCCAAATCAATGAGGTCAAAGATCCATTTAAGTATATTTATCAATAATCATAGCTGATAAGTGTATAAAACAGACTGTCCCAAAAGTCTTAGTGCAACTTAGAAGCAAAGCCTGTTGACTGTCATAGCAGCTTAAAGCTGCACTAAGACTTTTGGGACAGCCTGTACTTTAAAGTACTTTGTTCACAATACCCCTATGAGTTAGGTAGTACAGATATTATTATCCCCATCTTACAGATAAAGAAACTGAGGCTCAGGGTGACTTCCCTACATTAACACAGCCTCTAAACGGTGGAGTAGGCACTTGAGCCCAAGCCCTCTTAGGGTCTTACAGCCCTCTGCCTCTTAGGTCCAGTGCTTTTCCTGCTACACCATGCTTCCAAGGAGTTTCCCATCCTCTGTCCTGTTGGTGCTGATGGGCACATGATCCATAAAATTTATGAAAAGGTACCATCTGGAAGATTCCTTAGTGGAGCCTTATGGGCAGTGATCCAGGCTGGTCTGCATTGTTGGGAAGAACACCCTTGAGTAGCCAAGAGATACATCTTCAAAGGGGACCTGGCCCTCCTGCGCCATTCTAGGACTCAGGTCCTCACTTGACTCTCCCATGCATGATCACCATGGCCCAGTCAGCTATAGCAAAGAATAGCACAGAGCTGCCATTATTATGAGCATTTGGGTGCATCATATGAGGGCAGATGAAAGGAAGAGAAGCAAAGCCTGTTGACTGTCATAGTAGGCCAGCTGTGGACATTGAGTTCTGTGGCAGTTTCAGTGGCTTTCCAAGAGTGAGCCCAGGAAGGGCATAGCTGCATCATTAGATGGCAGGTGTCTTCCCTGATGTAGTATGCCCCTTCCCAGCATGCCGAGCCTTGGGATGGTGGCCAGGGAAACTCTGTGCGTATGTCTGTGTTTTCCCTCCATGTGGTACCCCTTGTAGACTGGCTCTGCTTGGTTCCCCACCCGTGGCTGGGAGCCATCCTTCTGGTATTGAGCAAGCCTGTGATAACAAGACATTGCACAGACAGCCAACGTTGTATCTCTGAAGCCTGTCCTTCCACTCTGCCCCCATTGGCCTGGGCCCCAGCATGAGTCCCACATGCACCCTCACTCGTGGCATCGGCTGCCTGGATGAAACACTGCCAAGTGGTCTTTTCCAGTTCAGAAAGGGTATCAGGCCAGATGTACCTTTGAAATTCTTACCTTGTCTGCTGCCAGGTGACAACTCTGAACAGATGTTTAGCACGGCAGGGTTAGAAATCCTAATTGTTGCTGCACCAAAGGAACATCTGGGCTCTCTCTTTAAAAGTGAAACTTCCCTAACTTGCTTCTCAAAGTGACTGGGTCTGTATGGGACAACATAGTTAATGAGGGTAGAGAAATTCTTGACAAACCCCAAAGTTGAATGAGCTGCATGTAGGAAGGCTTGCACTCCCAGAGGCGCCTAATGAAGCTCATCAAATCGAATAGCACTCTGATTTTACTGATTGGGCAAATGATGCCATGGGAGGGAAATCAGCTAGTGCAAGGCCACCGGACTGGGAAGTGCCTCCGAAATAGGATCTATAAAGAAGGTAGCAGAGGAGAAGCAGACCGTTAGGGCTGGGATTGACCTCCACGTTTACCTCCTCTTTGCCCCTGTCATGGTCCGTGTTGGGGCATATGTATCTATCTGTGTGCATGTGTCCCTTCCAGTTCTAATGTCCTTTGAATCTCTGAGGCCTGGACTTGAAGTTAAGAGACCTGGATTGTGACTCAGCCAGGTCACTGCCCTTTCCTTGGTTTCCTCCCTTGTAAATCAGAAACAATACTACTGGGATGACCTACCTTTTAGTGCCGTCATGAGGCTTAGCTGAGAGTGTATGTGTCTGTGTATGTCTGTGTGTGTGTATATGCATATATATGTGTGTATATATATATATGTATGTATATGTATATATATATATATATATATGTATGTGTGTCACAGAAATTGAAGATCTGAGAGTTTGGACTGAATTGCCCATGAGCCCTGGCGCAGGCCCTACTTCTGCTGCAGCCTTGGCCATGTCCCAGGGCCCTCTGCGTATGGTACAGAGGTTCCTTATCTACAAGATGGGGAGGCTGAACAAGACATTCTCCCTTCCAGCTCTGACATTATTCTGTCCTGTGACTGCCATTTGTCAGAGGGAGGTCAGACTCAATGGTCTCTGACCTCCTTTCCAATTTAAATATTATAGCATGCTGGTGGGACTTGGCAACATGTTGTTAGCAAGTAGTCTGAGCTACTGGATCTGCTCTATTTCTGTTTTATAAAAGTTGGTAATTACACTTAGATACATGCACACATACACATACAGATGCAGACATGTATCTACATACATACACACACAGTGCCCAATAATTAGTCCCAATCAGTGAAATTTGACTATATTTGATGCCCAGGGAGGGGGCTGATCCTAGTGACCTGTCACCCTTCAGTGACATAGGGAGAGCACCATCATAGAGGATTCTGCTTCTCTTGCTACATTATGCTTGGGTGACCTTGGGCCTCCTCTCTCTGAGTCTCATTTTCCTCTTTTGTAAAATAACGAAGGTGTCAGACTAGATAGTCCTTATAACCTATGCTCCAAAGAATGCTGGTCAAAGATTTGGGAACTCCAAGTGGATGCAGCTGGTGCCATATTATCATAAACCAGGCTCAAAGGTATGTGAAAGGTCACATTTATTTTTCATCTTGGAGCACCTTAAGCTTTACAGGACATTCATAATGACCAGGAGGTTCTGAGTACATACTTTATTATCCCAACTTACACCTGAAAAAACTGAGGCTGTCAGAGACTTAAGTGATTTGTCCATGATGACAAAGCTAATAAATATCTGAGCTGGGACTTGAAGTCAGGTGTCCAGACCCTGAGACCATTATTGTTGTGAGCATGCAGGAAGGCTGTCCAAAAGTGCTCATTCATTCATTCATTCATTCATTTTGTGGGCTGTCCATGTACTAGCACCTAGCACAGTATTATGGGTTCGTGGTAAGTGCTTATTATGTTTGTTGAATTGAAGACATGTAGTCTGCCTCCCAGGCCAGTGGGGCCTATGTATCCAGTCACTCCATATCACTGCCTTGGGGAGGCTCAGGCAGTGAGTCCGTTTGTTGGACTTGGAGCTAAGAGACGTTGGTCCAAAGCCTGTCTTTTAATAGAGAGTGGCTGGGTGACCTTGGGTAAGTTTCTTCCCCTGTTGGGGCCTGTTTTTTCCATTGAAGAAGGAAGACACTTATAACTTTTTTTAAAAGTCTATGTATGATCAATAAATTATAGCACATGAATATAATAGAATATTGCTGATCTGTAAGCTATGGTGACTAGGCAGAATTCAGAGAAGCACAGGAAATTGGATGGATGGATGGATGGATGGATGGATGGATGGATGGATGGATGGATGGCTGGCTGACTGGCTGGCTGGCTGGCTGGCTGGCTGGATGGCTGGATGGATGGATGGATGGTTGCTTGGGTGGATGGACTGATGCAAAGTGGAGTAAATAGTATACATGACTACAACAATGTAAATGGGAAGAACAAAAAAACAAAGAAAGGAAAAACCGAGTACTGTATGATTATAATGACCAAGTTTGGCCCTAGGGAAGAGAGTAATAAAGGTACCTCCCTCTCTACTTTTCAGAGAAGGGGGCCTATGGGTGTAAAACATTGCATATACTGTCAAACTTGGTTGGTGTGTTAGTTTTGCTGAACTGCCTTTTTCCCTCTTTCTTTTTTATCCTTGATCAGCTTTGTAAGTCTGCTGTACTGATCCCATGCAGTGGCTTTAGTTAGTGTCCCCTCCCTGCCAAGGCCTTAGCAGAGGTGAAGCCACTTGGCAGGTGTGTTGTGGGGGCCATAGGGTCATCTCCTTCAGGATAGCTTGGACTAGGCAGTCACAGAGACCCCTTCCGACTCAGAGACTCTGTGATTCACCAGAAACACAGGAAATCTCTCACCCAATCTCTGCTCCCATTTACACATAGGTGTAAAGCCTTGCACTGAAACCCAATCTTCAAAATCCCATTGCCTTGAAGCTTCCTGATGGAAGGCCCAAGCCTGATGCTGCACTCCTCCTTCGCCCAGGCTCACCAGTAGAAAGAGAACCGGATTTAGAGTCAAGCCCTGGATTCAAATTAGAGAGATCTCTGTCACACACCTAAAAGCCATAGGCCTGTGAGCAAGCTTCTTGTGTGTCCTCTCTGGTTTCTACTCCTCCTGTAAAACAGGCTCAGTCATGCATGAAGTACCTCCCTCACAGGGATGGCCTGAGGGAAACATACTAACTGGGTGACCTTGAGTCAGTCTTTGCTCCTCTCTGAGCCTCAGTTACCTGGTTTGTAAAATGTAGTGATGACATACCCTCTACCTCATGGGGTTGTTGGGAGGAAACACTCAAGTGTCAGAGAAGTGGGAACTATTGTTCATCACAATAATATTGTTGAATGCTCCAAGAGATCTGTGACCTCATCAGTGTTGGGTACATGGTCCAAAATGCCGGGCTTTCCCATTCTGTCCAGCTGTCATGCACATCCTCCCACAAGCTTACTCCTGGGAGTCTTCTCGATGTGATAGAGACCCTGTGCACTTGTTCTGGCCATCCCATGGGGCTCTTACCACTGTATTTCATCAGTGGTCTCTTTTCTTCCAGTTCTTCAAAATTCCCTCTTGTACAGTCGACTTATCTTGTTTATGTTTCCTTTGCAGCTGATGGTAGTAGAAGTCTGAGCATGGAATCTGCGCCAATGGCTCTCCCAATGTCAGACCCGAACGCATGGGCCACAGCGATGAATAATCTCAGAATGGCACCATTGGGAATTGCAGGACAGCCTATGCTACCAGGTATACCATCTTCTGTCACTCCAGCACCTGCCAAAGTCATGTCTGTATTGCGCACCCTGGGGTGGGGCACAGCATAGGGACTAGAGCTCTGCAATGCCCAGTTTCCTGTCCCACTTCTGCCCATCACTTTCCATGCCACTGAGCAAGCTACATCTGAGCCTAAAAATGGGGAGAACAGTCCCTCAAATGAAATAACAGCTGTCAAGCCCCTGCCCAGTGTCAGCTTGGGGACAGCCCATGGCAGCACTGCTCAGCATTATTGTTGTCATAGTCATCAGTGTGACAATGACGACAATGCCCCTTCTTTTCCCTTGGGATAATGACAACTTTGGCCAGCCTCTGGTGATTATGGAAAGCAGCAGAGGGAACCCTGACAGAAAATAGGGGTCAGTCCTGGGGTCAAACACTCAGGAAAGAGCAACCGGAGACCTTTCTCATGGGACATCTTATAATTACACACTTTGTAATGCCAGAATATCCTGCTCTCTGGAGCAGGGATAAGTCAAGTCACCCAGGCCAGATGCTGTGCTGAGCCCTGAAAGTGGGAAAAGTCCCTGCCCACAAGGAACTTCTAGGCTAATGTGGGAGACAACATGTAAATAAATAGGCACATACAAGGTACAAACAGAGCAGATGCACAGTGACTGTAGAAGGGAAAGGCACTGGCAGTGGGGAGTGTGCAAGGTCCCATGTAGACAGTGGTATTGGTGCAGAGCCTTGAAGTAAGCCAGGGATTTTAAGAGAAGGAGAAGGAAGAGGGGAAGGTGAAGAGGAAGAGCATTCCGGGCATCCCTAAGCCCGGGATGGCCATCTCATTTGGCTTCTTCAGGGACATGAGTCAGGAGCCCTTATGTCCTGGCTCCAGGCAGTACCAATAGAGAGGAACTAGAATCCCTCCATTCCCATCTCCCACCCCTCCAGAATCAGTCAGTCACAAAGCACTGGAGGTTAGAGTTCTGGCCTTTCAAGCTAGAAGGGACCGCAGAGATCCTCCATGCCAGTCCCTTCATTTTAGAGCTGATGAGGAGACTTCCCCAAAGTCCTCCTGTGAGAGGGGAGTTTTGAACCCAGGTGTTAAGAGTCTAAATTCAGAATTCCTTGCTGCCACCATGCTGTGGCTTTTCTAAGCCAGCTGTGTCCCTCTGATATTTATCACCTCGAACACCTAACCAAGAGTTGTACTCTGGTGAGGACTCAGATGAGTCAGATGGTGGCCTGATTGACAGCTCCCCATTCAACTCTGCTCATATCTTCATTTTGTGGACTCCTACGCTTAGATAATGCGTCATTTTTAAAAATCCCTATCAGCTAAGTGCTTGTGTAAATGTCCCTTGGATGAAGAGATCTGCAGTGTGAAATAGTGGCCTGGGCCCTCGAGATGCAGTCAGCTCCAGCATGTGGATGCTGGGGGGACCTTGGGCACCTCATGTAACCACTCCGGGCCTCCCTTTCCTTATCTGCAAAGTGAAACTAATAATATTTGTGCTAACTACATCACAGGGCTGCTGGGAAAGGGCTTGGGGTAGGATAGAATTATCAACATTATTATTGTCACTGTTATCTCCTACCTCATTATTAATATCATAAGAAGGTCTTCCTGCCTTCTTCTCTCTTCTCTCCTCTTTTCTCCATTTTCTCTCCTCTCTTTTCTTTCCTTTCTTTTCTCTCCTCTTTTCTCTCCTTTTTCATCTCTCCTTTTCTCTCCTTCTTCCTCTCTCCTCTTTTCTCTCCTTTTTCCTCTCTCATTTTCTTCCCTTTCTCCTCCCTCCTCTTTCTTCTCCTTTCTCTTCTCTCCCCTCTCCTCTTTTCTTTCCTTTCTCCTATCTCCTCTTTTTTCTCCTTTGTCTTCTCTCCTCTTTTCTCTCCTCTCCTCTTTTCTCTCCTTTCTCTTCTCCTCTTTTTCTCTCCTTTTTCCTCTTTTCTCTCCTTTTTCCTCTCTCCTTTTCTTCCTTTTCTCCTCTCTCCTCTTTTCTCTCCTTTTTCTTCTGTCTTCTTTTCTCTCCTCTCTCTTTTCTCTCCTTTTTCCTCTCTCCTTTTCTTCTTTTTCTCCTCTTTCCTCTTTTCTCTCCTTTTTCTTCTCTCTTCTTTTCTCTCCTCTCTCCTCTTTTCTCTCCTTTTTCCTCTCTCCTCTTCTCCCTTTTCTCCTCTCTTCTTTCCTTTTTCTGCTCTCCTCTTTTCTCTCCTCTCTCCTCTTTTCTCTCCTTTCTCCTATCTCCTTCTCTTTTTTCTTTT
Organism: Vombatus ursinus; assembly: GCF_900497805.2. Taxonomy (NCBI): domain Eukaryota; kingdom Metazoa; phylum Chordata; class Mammalia; order Diprotodontia; family Vombatidae; genus Vombatus; species Vombatus ursinus. The sequence continues at coordinate 456,523 of NW_020943841.1, forward strand.
TTCTCTTCTCTCCTCTTTTCTCTCCTTTCTCCTCTTTTCTTTCCTTCTTCCTCTCTCTTTTTCTTCCCTTTCTCCTCGCCCTCTTTTCTTTCCTTTCTGTTCTCTCCTCTTTTCTCTTTCTCCTATCTCCTTCTCTTTTCTCTCCTTTCTCTTCTCTCCTCTTTTCTTTCCTTTCTCCTCTCTCCTCTTTTTTCTCCTTTCTTTTCTCTCCTTTCTCCTATCTCTTCTTTTTTCTCCTTTCCCCTCTCTCCTCTCTTCTTCTCTTTTCTCTTCTTTCTCTTCTCTTCTCTCTCCCTTGCTTTGGTTGGTAGACAACAGAGCACTTCTAAATGCCCCCCATTCAGGGATAGAGGGTTAGGAAGAAAGATTGGGGGGTGAGGAGGGAGAGTAACAGAATCACCACATATGTGAGAAATTTGCCCGAAGGGGCTTTGGAGATGATCATCCTGAAGTGACTTGCCCAGAATCCCATAGTCCCTGACCTAGGCAGATTCTCCTGGAGGTCTTCTGGTCCCCAGGCCAGAGTTCTTTCCCCAATTTCACACTCATTCCACCCTTGTCTCAGCTATTTCCCTGGATGTTTCTGGCAATGCTAGCTAAGGACCCATTTCAGACTCTCAGAGGTGCCATCTAGTCCAATCCACATTGGAACAAGAATCGTCCTCCACCATGCCTGACAGTGAAGAGCAATCCATTGCCTCCCAAGGCAGCCCACTTGACTTTGGCTTTTGTTATCAGGAAATTCTTCCTGCCGTCGAGCCTACATCTGTCTCTGCAATGTCCACTGGGCCCAAGCAGAATACAGATCTAATCCCTCCTCCATATGACAGCCCTTCAGAATACTTGGAGATGGCTTTCCTGGTCCCCCTGGGTCTTTTCTTTTCCAGTTCCTTCACCTGCTCCTTGCCATACTCTTGATAGACTATGAGCTAAAAGATTTCAAGGCCCTTCCAGAGAATTGCAGGACCAAGGTAGACATTTGGGGAGGGGGGAGCCAGAGAGCTCTCATTCCACTGTGTCAGCCCAGCCCCAGCCTCAGTCTTAGGCTCTGTTGCATGGACAGAAGGGTTTTAACATTGAATGCAGTTCTCCCATCCTTGTGTGACTGTATGTTCCATCTCTGGTGTTGTGGTTAGTGATCCTTGGTTCTGGCCTTGCCTAAAAAGTGTCTTCAGGGCCATAGATAGATAAAGCACTGGCCATCAGGCCTGGAAAAGTTTTTATATAGGGTTAAAATTTCTCAGCATCTCAGTATAATTTTCCTTCATTTTCCAGTGGGCTTTGTAACAGTTCAGAAGGAATGAAAATAATTTTCCAGAATTATGTAACCAATTTTGAATCCTAATCTTCTACAGAATGGTTTAATTATGCATATATAATCATATCCTCTTTGGAAATGCTTGTTTGAGAACAATCTACATATGCATTTGAGCAGCTTCCCTGGGAGCACAGACCCGCCTCGCTGGGCTGGAGGTGTCTCAGGAGCACTCAGAGACTGATGCCATGTCATGCCTTTGGCCTGCCGTGGCCAGGTGGCCATCATGTGGTCATTCAGAGAGACTGCAGAGAGCAACTTTTCAGTAAGGCAGAGACGAGGCGGCCCTGGCCAGCTGGATCTCTAGAGAGACCCTGGAGGGGTCCCACAGAAGGGGCACAGTGGGAGAGAGAGACGCCTTCCCATTCCCCCAAAACTCTCACTGCCCAGCCTGCCCAGACAGTGCCCTCCTCACCTGCCAGGCCTGAAATGCCCACCATGAGGCATTTCCCTGGGGAAGATAGCAAAGACCCAGAACAGGACTCAGAAGGCTTTTCTGTCAGCACAGAGGACTTGATCTGGGTGAATGGAAGAGTTCAGTTATAGACAGTAACACGTAGAGAAAGGAGCCCAGGATCTGGAATCAGAGGGCCTGGGCCCATCCTCTAGTTGTGCTCCTTAGCCCTGCGATCTTAAAGGATCATCGCTCTGGAGATAGGAGGGACGATAGACATCATCTTGGCCGGCTCATTTGACCAATGATCTTTGAATTGCCACGTGTAATGGCCTCTTCTCCATGCTCATCCTTCTCTGCTTCTCTGGATCTGTGGCCTGCTCAGGGTTCTCCTCCTGCCTATCTGACTCATCCTCCTCAGTCTCTTTGGCTTGGTCTTCATTCCTGGCCCAGCTGAGACTGCCTCCCTGCCTCCCTTATTTTCTAAGGGTTTGTGCTATAACAAGGCTGCAGTAAGGCTGCTGATACAGAGAGGTAAGACAGCAGGATGAGGGTTTACGAAAATGCCCTCAATTCTTCCTTGTATTAGTCCCTATATGCACACACACATACCCCTCCCCAGCCTTCTTCCAGCTCCTGGCCTTGCCTAAGTTCCAAGGTCTTCTAGCCAGGACTCGGAAAAGGAGCCTGTGTTTGCCAATCCTTAAATTACTTAGAACTCTGACCAGATTTATGTACTAGCTCCATAGGAAGGTTCTGGAGTGAAGGTAAATGGCCCTAAGCAAAGAACTTTGTCCGCATGTGGGGATGCTGTGAAAAGGGGCCCCTCAGGACAAAGACGTGAGCCTCTTGGCTTGCTCCAAGTCACCACCAGGGCCTTCATCACCCAATGCAAGGAAGAATAACGGAGCTGCTGGGAACCTCCCCCAGTCTAGACCAGGGGCCTAGAGAAAGGAGGCCATTGCCCCTGGGACTCCATTCCCACATTGGAGAAAAATGACCGAGTGAATGCCCTGTCTGTTCAGGCTTCAGGTTAACTGTAGGATTCCCATAGCTTCCAGTGAATGCTTGCTTGAGCCTGGCATTAGTGGCTGAAGGAAACCTCCTTCTCTTCTTGTTAATGGATGACTGGCACGTTTCTTCCACTTCCTGTGGTTAAAGGAACCATTGGGGTATTATAGAGCCTCTGGGCCATCTCTTGCCACTTGCGCTCAAGTTCACTGGGCATTGCATCTCACAAAACTCTTGGCATCTTGAATTCTAGTAAGAGTGGTGGAGAGAGGGTCTTTTCTACAGCTCAAGCTACTTCAGACCTTCAAGTATCCACACTGGCATCAGTGCAGGACTTCCCTCCTCTGCAGATGGCATCCCTGGTTGTGCCTCAGGAGATGGTTTCATGGGTACTACCTTCTTCACAGGGTGGTTGTTTGGAAAGGGCTTTGGAAACACACACACCATAGAAATCTGAGGACTGGCGAAGCCAAATATGACAGAGTGCTTGCCTTCAAGGAACTTACAGTCTAGTGGGGAATATGAGATATTAGCAAATAGTCGAAATGTTTTGTGAATACTTACTTCATTATTTTAAGGTGCCCTATTTCTGTGATAGAGAGGCAGATATAGTGGATAGAGGGCCTGCCTTAGAGTCTGGAAGACCTCAGTTCAAGTTCTCCTCTTAGGCAGAGGAGCTAGGAGACCCTGACCAAGTCATGTCTCCTCTCAGTGGCCCTCCCTGGCAGCTCTGTAACCAGTCTAAGTTACACAAGAACTAAGTTGCTGGTCTGTCTCAGTGGCAGAAGGTGTTAGACCAGGAGTTCTCTATACAAATAAGATCACAAGTGTAGACAGAAGAGGCATTTTAAGCCTTCCACAATGGTGGACTCCAGTCCTTTCCAGCCTGGTGGGCCCTGCCAGAGCCTGCGCTACCCTGGCAAAGCCTCCAAGAAGCCAGAGGCCTCTCCATAGTATAGCAGGACCTCAGGGCGGGGCAGGTAGTGGGGGACTCTAACAAAACGAATTGAATGTGCCTGTTCGGAAATGAATTTCATAAAATATGAATGTAATCATAGCAAACAGCAGAGTGGTGAGTAAATCACTCAGCAGTTCTCTTTATCTTGTGTATTTATTTTTCATTCACCCCCATTTGTTAGTAGACAGTACAAGTAGATGAGTGTTTCCTTTCCAGCCCAAGTGACAGAAGCTGTTTAACAAGCTGGGGTTTCTGTAATCTCCAGGCAGGTAGGGCTACGTGGCAAGTGAGGGATGAGAAGAGTGATGAGGACAAGAGCCCAGCAAGCAAAGAAGGCAAACGCTTGACTAGGAGGGGGAAGAGACTGTGCGGGGCATTAAATGAGGTCAGTGGCCTCCATCTTTCCCATAGAAAATGACCAGGTTTTCAGTGGGCAAGGTCACTTAGTGCAGTGCATAGTAGGCTGCTAATGAAGGGGTCACCAGAGGCGGCTCAGTCTTCCTGACATGGGTGGCAGCGGCAGTGGTAGCAACTTGACAATAGCTCCAGTGGGCAGTGTGCCCCTTTACCACTTCCACCCATTGCTCCTGGCTCTGCCCTCTTGGGCGAGGCCAAGCAGGACAAGGGCCTTCCTTCTGCATGGATATGTTCTCTCTCCTGGCAGAGTGTAAGCTCCCTGAGGACAGGAACCCAAGGACAGGTCAGCCCGCGCACAGGTGGGCGCTGAGGAGACGTTGCTCATTAGCTGGTTCATTGATTGATCTTCCCACGTTTGGAAGACACCTATCATTCCCTACACACACACACACACACACACACACACACACACACACACACAAATGCCACACATACTCACAAACACACCATCACACAATATACAAATCATACTTAAATACAAACAACATACCGCCCACACATGCCACACATACATACAAACATACTATAGCCATGTAAATACACTACACGCATGCCACACAATGCATGCCACACATACACATCAAGCATGCATGAAAACATATGTCACACACAAAACATAACACATACACGCACACATAACAACACTACACATGCCACACACCATAGCAAACATAAATACACCACACATACCACAATAGACACAAATATACCACATACACACACCTCAATATACACAAATATACCACATACACATAACATGCATACACCACACATTGAACCATACAACACAATCCACAATACTACATGTACAAACATCATACCACACACACACATATACACACACACACACACTGCTTGTTTGTTTTTTTTGCAAGGCAATTAGGGTTAAGTGACTTGTCCAGGATCACACAGCTAGTAAGTGTCAAGTGTTTGAGACTGGATTTGAACTCAGGGCCTCCTGACTCCAGGGCTGGTGCTCTATCCACTGCGCTACCTAGTTGCCCCCACAACACACACATATTCCCATCAAACATGTACATATGCCACAAACATGCAAGCCACACATACATACAAACATATGCCATACCACACAAACACTGTATAATATACCTGCCACATATATACAGTCACACATTCATACACACAACATACATATATACCACCAAAACATACACATCACATACAAATATAACACAACATGCCACACATATATACAAACATACACCACACCATGCATGTTACACATACAAACACATGCTACACACCACACACACCACACAACCACCGCAAACATGCCATGTCATGCATGCATACATACAAACACACATACCTATAAACATACAACACATATACAAGTATTTGCCGCATACCACACGTATGCCACACATACACACACATACACGACACCCACATCATACATATACATGCATAACACAACACACATACAATATATATACATACACCTTACACACCCCACACATACACATACACATACCATACTTACATGGCTCATATAGAAACATATACCACACAGTACACATATACACCACACATTCATACCACACACACTTCATACACCATACATATGCGCAGCTCACACATGCCAAATATACATGCAAACAACATGCAAAAGGCACCACAAACATAACACACATACATACATCACACCATACACATCCCACACATACACATCATATACTCACATGTTTCATATACAAACATGTGCACTGTGTTGTAACATACAACATAGCACATATACCACACAAGCACATAGGCCTACCACACATACACACCATACACATGCCACACATACATGTAAACACACAACACACCATGCATATACCCCAACACACACAAATACACACCCCACTTACACATGCTACATACAATACACCACACAGACACATACCACACAACCTCACACATAGACAACACACCACATATACACACCTCACATACCACTCATACACATACCTCACACATGTCATACATACATACGTAGAAATACAATACACATAAACATATCACAATATAACACACATACTATATACACCCCACATACTACACACACACATGCCTCACATACAAATATACTGCACAACACAGTACACACATGCCACACAAACACATATGCATACCATAATACACACTATACATGCACCGCACATACATGCAAACACACAACGCACCATACATACACACACCAATACACACAAACACAAATATACACTCCACTTACACATGCCACATATACATACACCACACAAATATATACTCCCCACACCCCACACATAGACAACACATACCACACATATATAAACACAAAATACATCATAAACATCGCACATACAAACACATAACACACACTCCATACATACATACAACCACACATAAACACATAGACACACCACACATACAGGCATACAACACCACATAATATACACATGCCACATGTACATACAAATACATATACACAACACAGATGAACCACACTATTCAAATATACCACACACAAACATATGTGTACCACAAATACACACAAAACACACCACACACATTACACACCACATCTTCAAACGGAATACAAACCGCACAGACCTCAATATACATTTCACACAACCACACATATATACAAACACGAGTATACACATACCACATATATACACAAATACACAAAACAAACCATACCACATATATACACACTACATATACATGCACACCCCACACATACAACGCCCACCATCTTCGTGCCGTACATACATACATATGTACACACAATATAGATACATGCCACATATACAGTTTGTTAAGGAGCCCACTGAACTTTTCTTTTTGAGTTGCAGGAATGTATCAAGGACAAAGCCTCACCTCCCAAATGACATGATTTGTTGTTTGTACCCCAAGCTGAACTCCTTCAAACACAACACACTACATATACCATATATCCACACACTATACATACACACCACACATAGCACTTATATATACACCACATATACACATACGACACACTCACATGCCACAGTATACTCACCACACATACACACAAGCACAACACACACTCACACATGTACACACACCACATTCACCATACCACACACATCACACATCACACATAATACATAAAACATTAACACACATCATATTCACACACACCACACATACACACTCCACATACACATACCACACATATAGATAACACAATACAAACACACAACATATGTCACACCTACCTACAAACATGACACTCATCACTCATACATACACATCACACACCATATATAAATACAAACACACAGCATGCCATAAATACCAGAAACACACCCCACACATGTATACATCACAAACATACACCACACAAATACCACAATGCATCACACATATACACTCACCACAAATATATACCATACTTACATACCACAAATAGTACATGCACCACACTTATACACACATGACACATGCATACCATGTACATGCCACAATCTGTACATGACAGTCACCACATACACACTATACATATATGCACATATCATACACATTGTTCATATACATACCACATATACACCTATCAGACATGTACCACATGTACAAATGCATACTACACATACCACACACATACAGACATATAACACACACCACACTCACAAATCACAATACCCACCACAGTTATACATACCCCACACGTGCTCCACGTATACACACATACAGCACATATACATACCACATACATACAAATAGCAGGTACAACACACATATACCATACATACAAAAACATATAACCACACATACACACCACACACTTATATATACCACATGCCAAACACTATATATACACATATGTACACACACCATACACATAAAACATATACATACCACACACACATATACATATACATACACACACTGTGTGCTACATACCACATATACTCATATAAATAACATGTACACACACCACACATACACACTCTTCACACATACACACCCACCACACTTATGCACACATACACACCCCACACGTGTACACACCTCCCTGCACAACACCATATAGACACCCCCCGCAACACCACACATACATATACCACACACAAAATGTACAACCCCTACACACATGCCACCATATGGACAGACAATACATATCATACATACACACAACCACACTGCACACACACACACACACACACACACACACACACACACACACTCACTGCTCTTCTTTTTTCCTGGCCAACTCTTCCCAGGTCTTTCCGGTGATCTCAGTGGGGCCTGATCTGTAACCCTCTCCCCGACCCGGCTGCACCAGAAGTGTCCATGACCAGAGCAGGGCCTCATGGGACTTTGGGAGCTGCCCTGTCACACTTTTGGTTGCCATGGGCCATCTATCATGTAGTCTGTGTCTTTACCTTCCCAAGTTCCTAGGCGCTGGTGAGGCAATAATGCTTCATTGCTTCCCATACTCTGTCATCTCATTAGTTGGATATTCCTTCCTCGGAAGCAGACAACAGCCCCTTGATGCCTTAATCGATGGTTTCATGAGTTGCTGTGATCAAGAAACATCATTACCTGGTGCGTGGCTTCCCAGTGATGAACTTCTCTCTGCTGAGCTAGGATAGGCCTCTCAGTTTACCACCAGGCCCATCCTCAAGGCCTTTCCATCCGGGGATGACCTGTTACCTTAGGACTTTGCTGGCATTGCCTGTGAGACATTAGGATAAGCTCCTCGTCACTCTGAGGTATGAGAGGAACATTTCAGTGGAGGTAGAGAGCATTGGGACAGGCCAGCCTGGACATCGGGCCAGAGGCTCTGGCCATCCCCCCACCTGTGAATGCTGCTTCTGTGACATAGTGAAAAGAGTGTCAAAGTCAGTCCTTGGCTCTGTCGCTTACTAACTGACCAACTGGGTAACCTTAGCAATCCCTCTGAGCCTCAGTTTCTCTGATGTGTGGAAAGTGCTTATAAACCATTCAGCATCATGGCAGTGCGCTCCCACAGATCAGTGGGAACAATAGGGGGTCCTCCTGCCCTTCCTGGGAAAGCGTCTCCTGGACGCCTTTGCTGAGGAAGGGCTAGCGGCATCACGTGTTCTTTGTCTCCCCCTTTTCTTTTAGATTTTGATCCAGCTCTTGGAATGATGACAGGAATCCCACCCATCACACCCATGATGCCAGGCTTGGGGATCGTTCCTCCTCCAATTCCTCCTGATATGCCTGTGGCAAAGGAGATCATTCACTGCAAAAGCTGCACTCTTTTCCCACCGAATCCAAGTAAGCCACTTGCCACAAAATTTCTCCTCTCACATACCTGGGTACCTGAGAAATGGTTCACTTTTCTAAAAGGAATTCCTACCTAAGGCCTTCATGGATGTACAGGCTTACCCAGACCTACCATAGTTTACTTGATACTGCCCAACCTGGAGGTTAAGTGAAACAGTCTTCTAGGAGGCGAGTGCAACTGTCAAAACAACGAATGGAGAAGCTTATTTCGGGCTTTCTGGATCTTAGAATCCGGTTGGGGGTGGTTGTAACCTTTTTAGGTTGTCTTCGTTGTACTTCAATGTATGATAAGGAAACCCATTTATTTGGCTACAGAGGGGAATAATTGATACAAAGTGGTCACTAAAACATTCCATTAAGTGTAATCTCTCCTTCTTGTAGTCAGTAAGCATTTATTAAGCACTTTCTATGTGCCTGGCATTTTGCTAAATGCTAGAGATGCAGAAAGACTCACAATCTAACGCAGGAGACAACATGCAAACAAACACATACAAAAGACAGTCCCTGCTCTCAGGGGGCTCCCAGTCTAAGGCCAACTCACATGTAAGGGCTGGGCACACTCAGTCTGTTACACACTTACCTAGTGCACATAAGAAAATAGAGATGGTGCTATGCAAACAAATTGCTACCATAGACCAATCAATCTTCACTTTTGCTAATATCAGAGTATAGATGTCTGTTTTGAATATCATGGGATGTGACTCCAGTATCTTAAAATTCAGGCAACAAAGGTTGGAAGGACAACATGGGTCAGTGGCTAGAAAGCCAGTCTGAGCCAGGAGTGCCTGGGTTCAGGACCCCCTTGTGCCTCATACTGTCTGTGTGACACTGGACCAGTCACCTAGCCTTTCTCTGTCTCCAGGTCAGTCTCTAAGTCACAGGAATGGTGCCAAGCTGCATTTTTATAAAGAGTTTTCTCATCCAGAAATCCTCTACACCAAAAAATCACAGGTTTAACTAAACCAACAAAAAGAATCAGTTAATTCTCAGCCTGTCTCCTGTAACAGGTAGATGGTAAAAGTATTTAGACAATGTGTGGATGGTGGCAAACACCATCAGTTGTTCGGCAAAAACATGATATGAGATTAAACTGCTAATTCACCAGAATAAAGGGAGAGGGAGGTGGCATCACAATAAGGTTTCATTGGGAGAAGATACAGTTTGGTTATGATGTATCAATGGCCATTTCCCTCGAATGGGGGCTAACATCAATACATTGAGCATTTATTAAGTGCCTACTATGTGTCAAGCACTGTGCCCACTAGGTGCTGGGCATGCAAAGATGAAACGAAACAGGTCATGCCTTCCAGGAACTCGCTTTATATGTTACATGGGACAGTATTGATTTTTTCAGTGCCTATACTTTCAAAAGATGGTTTTTTTCTTCTAAGTGAATCCAAAATCAGACCTGCCTTATTCCCAGCCAGATATTGAGTTTGCCTGTTGTCTCTCAGACTTAGAACATGACTGGCCTACCTCCTTGTGTGCAGTCACTCGCGTTCTCAGGGATAAGTCCCTTCTGGTGACATATGTCCACTCACTTATGGCTAATTCTGGCTCCATGTGGGGGGGCAGGGGGTGTTAGGATTACCATTGCAATCATCCTTCCTGACTGATTCTCAATTTGCTTTCAGTTTGTTCAGTTGTTTGGTCCTGACCTGTGATTGCATTGGGGCAGCGACCTCCTGGTGTGGCATGGGGGGACAGCCAGTGCAAAGAGGGGGTGTGGAGAAGAGAATAAGTACCTGAGAGGCAGGAAGAGAGAACCAGCTAACTTTTCCTTCTGTGAGGTAGGTATGAGGGTAGCAGTCATGCCCACTTCCACAGATGACACCAGGATCAGGATAAGGTATGGGCACAAGCGGGACAGCGAGGGGAGAGAAACAAGAGAGACTGAACCAAAGTGAGAGTTCTTAGGGAATTGCCAGGAGCACATGGTGGTTAAGTGACTTGCTCAGGATCATACAACCAGTATGTGTCAGAGGTAGGATTTGAACCTAAGTTTCTCCTGACTCTAGCCATGCTAGGGGCTTGATTTTCTTATAAATTCTTAAATTTCTTATAAATTCTTCAAAATGTCTTTTTTGTAAATGACCCCAGTGTCACTGAAGACTTTGCACCCCGAGCCACTTTGGGCAGTGGCCCTGGGGCAGAGCTGAAGTTGGGGCTGCAGCTCATTGGAAGCTGCCTTCACAAGACAAACAGGAGCCTCCAGAAACTCTTATCATCTGCCATCTTACAAAAGGATCCCTTTGTTAATCCCGAAGTTAATTAAAGTTGATCACAGGGCCCCAGCCAGAAGGGCTGCCAGGATGGGGCAAGGTGACAGAATAGTTCGGGCCCTTTGCTAAGTGAAAGAGGGCCAGTTGATGGCCAAGGCAGGCACCCAAGTGGACTAGCAGTAGGATCTGAGATCTCCCGCTGGAAGTCCCAGTGCAGCCTTTTTCCCTTCCAAAGCTGTGACAGTTTTATGTGGCCACCCTTTAACATGTCACTGCCTACTAGAGTCATGGGGTCTTAAGGCCAGTCAGTCAATCAACAAACATTTATTAAGCATATATTATATGTCAGGCACTGTGCTAAATGCTGGGGATACAAAGAAAAGCAAAAAATACAAAAGGAGTCCCTGCCCTCAAGAAGCTCCCATTCTAATGGGGAACACAACATGTAACTATCTAGCTACATACATGATCTATACTGACTTGATGGAAGGTAATCTCAGAGGGGAAGGCACTGGCAGCTGGGGGGAATGAGGAAGGCCTGCTGCAGAAAGTAGCATTTGAGTTGAGTCTTAAAGGAAGCCACGGGTCAGAGGTGAGGAGGAGGAGGAGCATTGTGGGCATGGGAGAGAGCCAGTGCAAAGAGGAGGGAAGGGGAAGGGAATAAGCATTTATATAGCACCTACTATATGCCAAGCACTGAACTAAGCACTTTACAATTGTTATCTCATTTAATGCTCACAACAACCCTGGGAGGGAGGTACTGTTATTATTATCTCCTTTTTACAGGTGAGGAAACTGAGGCAGACAAACAGGTAAAGTGAATTTTCCAGGGTCATATAGCTAGTAAGTTCCTGAGGCTGGATGTGAACTCAGGTGTTCCTGACTCCAGCCCAGTGCTCTAACTATTGTACCTACCGCCTAGGAAATGGAATGTTATACATGAAGAACTGCAAATAGGCCGGTGGAACTGGAAAGGTGAGAAGGGGGCAAGTAATAGGAGCTCACTGAATAGGGAAATGACATGGTCCAACCTGGACTTTAGGAAAGTCACTTGGGCAGCTAAGTGAACCACAAATTCGAGGGGGGAGAGAGTTGAGGCAGGGAGTCAGCGGGGAGCTTGGGGCAGGGGTTGAGATGTGAGTTTCAGAGCCTGCACAGAAGTGGTGTCTGTGCCATTGGAGACATCGTGAAGGTAGAAATGACCCACTTGGACCTCAGCTTGGCTATGTGGGTGAGTGTGAGTCAGGTCAAGGATGACACCAAGGCTGGGAGCCCAGGTGATGGGCAGGACAGGGGTACCTGAGAAGAGGGGACACGTTGAGTTGGGGATGTCTATGGGACATCTACTTTCAGAATACTGATTGCTGGAGAGTGGCTAAGGAGCAGACCCCAAAGCCAGGAAGCCCTGAGTTCAAGCCCTGCCTCTAACACATACTGTCTGTGGGACTCTGGGCTCTCAGCAAGGTGCTGACCTCATCTAGGAGGTGCTTTAACTTCATAAACTCCCAGGCCCAAAGTTACACAGCTAGTCAGCAGCAGAGCTGGCATTTGACCTTGGGATTTCTCCAAATCCCATGCCTGCTCCATTATGCTGGCACCTTGTCTGCAGATGAGAAGTAAGAACCCCCCAGGTAGAAAGTGGCTAATTGTGATTGAGGGAGATTAACATTAACAGAAAATAGGGAGACACCTTAGGGATCCTCTTGTCCAACCCCCTCATTTTACAAACTGAGGCTCAGACAGCATTCTCCCTAAGTAAATCATGTAGATCTGGAAGACACTTCAGAGGCCATCTAGTCCAGTGAGGAAATTGAGATCCAGAGAGCAGGCATACCTTGTTCCAGGTGACCTAGGTAGTGAGCATCAGAGATGGGTTTCAAAGCCAAGGCCTCTGACTGGCAGGAAATAGAGGAACTTAGGGTGTGAAGCCAGGGCCTCTGCCCCCAAATCCAGTGCTCTCTCCATCACCCCATGCTGCCTTCTGAGAGTGGCCATGGTGAGACAGTGGAGGTTTGGGGCATCTCAGTCTGATGTGTCTCCCGTAGCTCAGCCAGATGCCCAGGAGGGCTCCCTCTAGGAGTTAGCCCAGCTGTCCCCGTCCAGGGCTATTGATTTTCTCAGAGAACAGACACTGGAAATGCTAGTCATAGGGGAAGTGCCCATGACTCAACAAGTTGCTTCCCAGGGGTGGCCACCTATGCACTTTACAACTCTGGGTCTGAGGACCCAGCTTCAAATCCTGCCTTTGCCACATACAAGCTGCATGTCCCAGGGCAAGTCCTTTCCCCTCCCTGGGCCTCAGTTTCCTCCCCTGTAAAGTGAGAGGGTTAGACCAGATGGTCTCAGAGGCCACTTGTGCCTCTAGATCGAAGATCTTATGACCCTTTCCCCTAGAGCAGTGGCTATGACCCAAACTCCCTCCTCTTGGCCCTCAGTGTGGTACCAGCAGCATATGGGGCAGAACCTGAAAGGACAGAGGACTCCAGACATTCAGACAAATGTGGACTCAGAGTCAGGAGATGTGGGTTTGAAAACTCCTGGTTATTGGTTGTGTGGCCCCTCTCTGGGCCTCATTTTCCTCATCTGTAAAATGGGTATAGTGATATTTTCATTGCCCACTGTACAAGATCATCCAGTCCAATCTTCTCATTTTACAGAGGAAGAAAATGAGGCCAAGAGATGTTGGGAAACTTGCCTAGGGTCCCACAGCAAGTTATATTTGAGACTTGGGTCTTTTTGACTTTAAATCCAGTGCTCCATCTACTATACTATGCTGGTTTGTCATAGATAGGTAGCATAGGATTTAGAGCTGGAAGAGACACCAAAGATCATCTTGTCTGTTACCCTTATTTTACAAATAAGGAAACTGAGGCCAAGGAAGGAGAAATGACTTGCCTGAGGATACATAGGTAGTAAGCAGTAGAGGCAAGATTTGGACCCAGGCCCTTGGACTTCAGAGTCAGTCCTCTTCTTTCTTTTTTTTTAATTTTCTTTTTGTCAGTACTGTCTACTGTGGCACACTGACCCGTTTTTCCTCCCCTCCTGCCCCCTTGGTTTTCCCTCTGTAAGTGAAGGGATTGGACTAGATAACCATTGAAGCCCCTTGTAGGTGTAATACTATCTAATTCTAAGTTCTCACTTTCCTTCTCTGGGCCTTAGTTTGCCCCTCTGTAAAATGAGGGAGTTGAGCTAGATGTAGAACTCAGCAGAACAGGAGTTCCTTGAGTTCGTAAATCCTTATATACTTAGACCAATGCCTAGTATATTTAATATATGCTTATTGAGTTGAACTGAATTGCCTTTAAGGACCCTGCCAGCCCTGATTCTGTACAATCCCAAGATTCTGGGCTTTGTGACATCACTCTCTCGGGGGGGGGGTCATGTCCAGGTATATGGAGAAAGTCATCTTTTTCCTCTATCAGGCTGGCTCAGTTAAAGAGAAAGTAGATAGAGTAGCAATAAAGATTCCCCGGCCTTCTAATTTCTCTCAATGATTGGAGATTCCATTAAGCCACATCCAGCCTCCACTGATTGTGTAGGGGACCTTCTGTCTTGGACTAGCTAATAAAATCATCTGAAAGACTTTCAGCATGTAAGTCATAGCCAGCCTTCTGAGTGATCTCTGCAGCTCCTTTAAAAGCTGGGGCTCCCTGGCTTCTCAGATCTCCTCAGGGGCTGACTTTATCTCTATCACTAACACTCATGACCCCCACTCATCTTCTGAAGTGGGCTGCTGAGATAGGCCTAGAATTTCTGGTAGCGACTCCTCCCTCCTCTGGCATTACCCGAGATGGCCACTACCCATGCTCTCAGGAGGTTATCTGAGATCCTTTGCCAGCCTCTGGTGGTGACTGGAGCCCCACAGGCCCTTAGCCCCACTACTTTATGAAGTTCCTAACAGCTTTTGGTTTTATTTCAGGAGAAGTAGAAAATCATCCCAATAATGCCCTCACCTCTTGATTTGGGACTTGGAGTCAGTGAAGACTGGGTGACTATGGGCTCCTGGGTCAAGTTCACTTCAGCCCCTATGGGCTTCAGCCCCTTGCATCCTTGAAAGGATCTGATATTAGTGAAGGACATGGCATTACCTCCTACAGGTGGGGACTGAAATCAGGCTTGGATCCTCTGCCCCAGGGATGCAAATTAGTATTTTTGACCCAGCGTCAAGCTGTCTTCCTTGTCACTATCCCACCATCTAAATTCTACCCAAATCCCACCATCCAAAATGGGCTGATGGTATCATTCTGAAGTTTAGAAAATTCACTTGAAAGTTCCCAGTAAGGCAGCCTTTACATTTGAGATGTTACTTGTTATCTATGTAACCCCTCCCCCCCAGTGGAGTCACATCCTACCTTGGGACCTCAGTTTCCTTTTCTGTAAAATGAGGGGGTTCTTAATCTTTTTTGTGCCATGAACCCCTTTGTAGAATAAGGTTACCAATTATACTGAAGTACTTATCCAAATATCAAAAGTTCCAAATTCAGCGATGCCTTACAATCTAGCCACACACCTCAGGTTAAGGATCTCTGACCTAGATGATCCCCGAGGGCCCTTTGACCAATTCTACTGGAATCACCTGGTTCCTTCCCCACACCCACCAAAAATTCCATTTGTAAGTGACCTTATATTAGTGGCTCTCCATTAAAGGATGTGGGGTTACCGACTTCCATTAGATTGGGAACTCCTCAAGGGCAGGGACTGTCTTTTACCTCTTTTCACATCCCCAGCACTTAGCACAGTGCCTGGCACATAGTAGGCACTTAATAAATGTTTATCAACTGACTAACTGAATTCCCAGAGGGACTTTATAGGATGAATTAAAGCTGAATAAGGCAGAACATTTTTTGTCGTTAGAAACCAAGAGTGTTGTGTTTAATTTAATTTAATTTAATAGATTACTCCAATAAAGAAGGCTCAAAAATACCTAGGAAAGAATGCTCATAAACGTAAACGTCTTGCTCTAGTCACATTATCCCCTCCACCACCTAATGCTCCTTGGAGGCCATTTATGAGGGCCTGAGGCCGCCTAGGAAAGGCCATTAAATTGGGCGTCCCTCTATATCTTCCATCTCCTCCACAACCAAATCCTCCATGTCTTCTGTTGAAGAAGGGTGGTGGTCGCCTGTGATGTCGAGTTGTTTGTGTTCTGTCATCTTCTTCACTGCCTGGAACACTTTGGACATCCTCAGGAGGGGCTGGGAAACACCTTGGACTGGCCACTGGAATGGGCAGCGATCTGGCCCCCGAATCACCTCTGCCATCAGCACCACCGCGCGGGGAATGCTGAAAATGTCCTCATGGATGGCCGTCAGGCCAGGGCACCTCAGGGCCTTCTCCTCTGCCTGCCCGACGCTCTGCTGACACCATCTCAGAGGCTCTAAGGCTGTTTGTGAAGGGTACGAGGTGAGGGCGATGCTGCTGCCCTTTTACCCACTTCCCTGTCTGCAGTGCCTCTGAGAGGAGTCCAGGGAAGGCAGTGAGGGGGCTGCTTTGTGAGGGTCCACACTGCTATGGCGACCTTATGTTGCTATACCAACATTCTGTGACAAAAACAGGCGGATTAGAATTTTGAGGTCAGTTCATTCTTCCTGCTCTGTCATTGGCTGAGTGTCGACAACTCAAGCAAGGCCCCTCCCCTTTAGCTAGCCAGCCCCTCCCCCTGCTCATTGACACCCCAACCCCTGTCATCCTAGTCTACTGGCCTGCATGTAAACTACATGCCCTCTACAATTTACAGAATTACAGTTTCAAATAGTGAGAATTCAAATGCGTGCGACCACTTCAAGGGATTCATTATTTGCACTAACCAGGACCTAGCTGTGTACCCTCCTATTCTGCCATCCCTGTCCAGATCACTTCTATTCCTCCCCAGCCTGGCCTGTCCCTCTTCTACTCCAATTCTACTTTCCATTTGATTTCCCTGGTCCTCAGTTTCCTCATCTGTGAAATGGGTTAGACTTTATGTCTTTTTTTTTTTTGGACTTAACTTCTAAGGTCCATTCCAACTTTGAATCTATGATGTTATTAATAACAATAACATTTATGTAATACCTGCTATGTGCCAGGGGCAGCTAGTGGTGCAGTAGATAGAGCACCCAGCCTGGAGTCAGGAGTTCAAACCTGAGTTCAAATCCAGCCTCAGACACTTACCGGTTGTATGACCCTAATCAAATCACTTCACCCTGTTGGCCTCAGTTTCCTCATCTGTAAAATGATCTGGAGAAGGAAGTGGCAAACCATTCATGTTTTTGCCAAGAAAACCCCAAATGGGGTCACCACGAGCCAGCACGACTGAAAAACGACTCAACAACACCAACAATCTATTATTACTCTTCTTAATGTATCTGCCTGCTCTTCCTCTCTACCTATTGAAACTCTTCTCCTCCTCTAAGACCTAAGTCAGGTGCCACCTCCTCTCTGAAGACTTCCCTGATCCCCTCACCTGAAAGCCATCTCTCTTCCCCTCCATGTTTATTAGGGTACTTTGTCTGGATCTCCCTTTTCCTCCTCACACATTCCAGCTTGTATATTACCCTCCAAGTAGACTGTAAGCTCCCTGTCATTTTCATCTTGGTGTGCCTCATGGCCACCAGGCTTCTGCATTTCATAAGAGTTGTTTAAATGTCTGAGGGATTGATTTTGGAAATACAGGAGTCTGGGGACACAAACAGAGTAACTAGGTAGCACAGAAGAGAAGCCATTGGACTGAGTTCAGATCTGGCCTCAGAAAGTAGCTGGCTTTGTGACCTTAAACAAGCCACTTCACCTCTGCCTGCCTCAGTTTCCTCATCTGTAAAATGAGGATAATAATAGCACCTACCTCTCAGGATTGTTACAAGGATAAAATAAGAGAATATTTTCAGGGCATTTTGCAAAACCTTAAAGTGCTATATAAATGCTAGACATTATTATTATCCTCATCCTCATCCCCAGTGTAATGGAAATAGGCCTCAATTTAGATTCCAATGAAACCAAGAAGGCCCTGGTTTCAAATCTTGGCTCTGTTTACTAGCAACATGACTGTGGGAAAGTCATTTCCCCCTTCCCCAACTCACTTTTCTCACCTGGCCTCCCTGGAGGCCATTTATGGGGGGAGGGGGCTGGGTGGTGTTAGATTAGATGATGTCTAAAATCCTTTCCAGCGCTCACCCCATGACATGGGGCAGCCCCTATATTGGTCACCACCCTCAGCTTCCTCATTTATAGAAAGGCCCCAGGTTTCATTGCTCCTTCATTTGAGACTAAAGCTCTTTAAAAATCTGTAGCTGAGTCCTGGCAAGAATTAAATGAAAAGATTGGATTACACAAAATCAATCCTTGTAGATCTAAAACCTACACCCAGAAAACCTAGTTACCCACACACCTCTTCTTGATGAGCGACAATCAAGAATTTTGACTAGAAACACTCTGATACCTGTAAACAGTGGCAGGGGAATCGGCAGGCTTGACAACCACTGAATACTGCCTGAGTGGGTAGAAAGTACATTGTGAAGCAGGAGAATTATCTCCTAAAGCAGATTCAGAGTGACTCAGTTTGGGAAACTTCTTTCACCAGAGTTAGCAATTTTCCACAATGAGCTTGCTTTCTTCATTCATTCTTTTTAACAGCCATTGATTAAGTGCCTACTGTGTGCCTGGCAACATGCCAGGCTCCAGGCAGATCCAAGCACTCTTCAGACTCTTCCTTCAAGTCCAGTCGGGTGAGTGAAGGCCTATGTAAATATTTGCCTTTATGGAGCTCCCAGCTCTGTAGCGGGGTAAGAGCTCAACACAAATGGTGATGATGCAGTAAGTTAGAAAGGGCCCAAGTGTTAAGTGAGCTCATTTATTCAACAACTGTTTATTAAACACCTACTGTGTGCTAGGTTGTGGGACAAAGATAATTAAGACTCATTTTTTACCCTATTCTGGCCAAACCCAACCCAGGTCAATCTGGTGGTTCAGGCTTAGGATTGGAACCACATGAGATTCTCATAAACCCACCAACACATAACCGAAAAGAAGTTTCTTAAATCAGTTGGTCAACAAGTATTTAAGTACCTATTATGTTCCAGGCACAATGCTAGGTAGCTGGGGATACAAGCAAAAGTGTTGTGGGGCTCAAACAAAACAATGGATGTAAAGCACTATAGAAATGCCAGTAATTATTATTGTTGTTGTGATTGTATTAGCCTCTACCAAACCTTCAGTCTGGCAACTGGTGGAGCAGTGGACAGAGCACTGGGCTTAGAGTCTAGAAGTCCTGAGTTCAAATCTAGCTTCTGATGTTTACTAGGTGTGTGAACCCTGAGAAAGTCACCTAACCTTTTCTCACCACAGTTTGCTCATCTATAAAACAAGGACAATAACAGCACCTACTTCCCAGGGTTGTTGAGAGGATCAAATGAGATAATATTGGTACAGTGCCTGGCACATAGTAGGTGCTGTATAAATGCCTAGAATCCATCTCCTAATTCATACATGGCAGCTTTTTGATGATCACAGGGTCGTGGAATTTTGATTGAAGGGCTCTTAGAGATTATCTTAGAGATTATGTTGCAGGCAAAGAAACCAAGGCCATCGAGGTGAAGTGACTTGCCCAAAGTCACAGAGGTAGGAAGAAATAAATGAGACTCTTTTTGATTCAGAGATTCTGTGAATCCACAGTAGGGAGCCAATCCTTGGGGGCCCCATCCTGAGCATCCATTTTCATTCCAACCACTATTTCCATTCTTTTTAGATCTTCCACCACCTGCAACCCGGGAGAGACCACCAGGATGCAAAACAGTCTTTGTAGGAGGTCTTCCAGAGAATGGAACGGAGCAGATCATCATAGAAGTGTTTGAGCAATGTGGGGAAATCATTGCTATCCGAAAAAGCAAGAAAAATTTCTGCCACATTCGCTTTGCTGAGGAGTTCATGGTGGACAAAGCCCTCTATCTCTCTGGTAGGTGTCTGCGGCCTAGTGATTGTGGTCACTGATTGCAGAGTATGAGGGGACACAGTCGAGGGCATCCATGCGTCTGCTGCAGGGATGGTTTGTGTGAAGTTCTCCCACATCTTCTCCTCTAAGGATTCTTTTCAGCTTGTTGGTCTGGCCAGCCCCTTTCCCTCTGCTTGCATGTTCTCCATCCACCACTCACTAACCTAACCTCTGTTGACATCTGGGAGATTCACATTAGAGGCAACATGATATAGTAGAAACGACAGTGGATTTGGAATCAGAAGACTCCGAGTTCAAATCCCAGCTCTGCCACTTGCTAGCTGTGTGACCTTGGGTGAGTCCATTTCCCTCCCTCAGCCTCAGTTTCTTCTCCTATAAAATGAGTGGGTTGGACTAGATCTAGGCCTCTGTGGTCCTTTCCGGCTTTAGGATGCTATAATCCTTCTTGAGGCCTCGGTTTCCTCCTAAACCAAATGGGGTCAACAACACTTGTGCTACCTGCCTCATGAATTTGTATCGAGGAGAGCACTTTGCAAGCCATAAAATGTGAGAGAAATCAGTGCCACCGTTAGACTAAGGAAGCACCTCAGGGAGGCCAGTTGTCCTCCTCAGGACACCATCCAGCCTAAAATGGGGACCCCGTGACTACATCTGGTGCTCCATGGGCAGAGTAGCTTCCCTGGCTCTGGACACACAACCTGAAGTCAGCAGCTTTGGCCTGCCACCTCCCAGCGCAATTCACTAGAGCCCCCAGATCTTTTGCATACAGCCTGCCTGGGCATTCCCACCATCCCACATTTGGGTGTATTATTGTTGTCATTGTTGTTTTTAACTTTGCATTTATTCAGATTAAATATGATATAGGATTTATATGTAGGTGCTTGCAAGGCATCAGTGGTGACAGGCAGTGGCTCACTCATACCCCAGTTTTCACATAAGGAAACTGAAACTCAAAGAGGGTAAATAAATGACTTGCCCAAAGTCACCAAGCTTGTAAATGGCAGAACTGGGATAGGAATCAGTGTTCTGACCCCAGGTCCAATGATCTTTCTAGCATATCCAGGTATAGGACTGTTATGCCTATATTACAGATAAAGAAACTAAGACCCAGAGTGGCTAGTTACCTGACTGATGCCGCGTTGCTGCTAAGGATCAGACATGGGCTTCAACTCCATGTTTTTTTGAACTGTGGTTCCATTGCTGCTTCTGATACACCAGCTGCCTCTCTGCTCTGACCAGGGCTGTGGACCGGATATGATCTAGACTGCACAATGGGCAGTGATGTCAGCATCCCCCAGAGAATAGGGCTTTAAAACTAGGCTGAGGTCACGTGCCACTATACTCCACCCTGATCAGAACACATCTGGAACGTAGTGTTCTGTTGTGGGAGGGAGGGCACATTTCAGGAAGGACATTGGTAAGCCAGGCAGCATTTCTAAAAGCATGACAAGGAGGATAAAGAGCTTTGAGATCATACCATCCAAAGATCTGTTGAAAGGACTTGGGATGGGATGTTTGGCCTGGCAAAGAGAAGACCCAGGGGACGTGCCAGTTGCGTCCAGGCATTTGAAGCGAGGAGGGAAGGTGCAAAAAAGCAAAAGGAAAAACTTCTCCCTTGAAAACTGTCCCAAGGTGGACTGGGCTGCCCTGTGGAGTTGAGGGTTGCCCCTCCCCAGAGGGCCCCAAGCACAGGCCTGACGCCCACTTGGGGATGTTCTGCCAAGGATACCTGTTGAGTATGGGTTGGACTCACCAGCCCCTGTGAACCCTTCATGCTTGGAACTTCTGTGACCATCACAGCCTTTCTGCCAAGAGTCAGAGATCCTTTTTAATCCAGTAGTATAGTTCCATTGTGATCAGTCTTTAGAGGTGGAAGGAACCTTAGCAATCAGGCTGTATGCTATGTGGGAGTTAGTAAAAGACAGCGTGATATAGCAAAATGAATGTAGGACTTGTGATCAGGAGCCCTGGCCTTGAATCCTGGCTCTGCCATCAGTTAATCATGGGACCGTGGAAGCAAGCTTCTGAGGCTCAGTTTTCTTATCTTTAAAATGGGGCCGATGCTGTGGTTGCCCTAATTCTCTGAACCTTCCCAAGTTCTACAGAGCCTTGTAGGTGGGTACCAGTTTCTGTGCTAAGCTGCTTTCACCCCCTCCCTTTCTCTGGCCATCAGGGTACCGCATCCGCTTAGGGTCAAGCACTGACAAGAAGGACACGGGCCGCCTCCATGTGGATTTTGCCCAGGCTCGGGATGATTTGTATGAATGGGAGTGTAAGCAGCGCATGCTCGCCCGGGAGGAGCGCCACCGCCGCCGCATGGAAGAAGAGCGCTTCCGTCCTCCATCTCCCCCTCCTGTAGTTCATTATTCAGACCATGAATGCAGCGTCATGGCAGAGAAGCTGAAAGGTAAAGGCTCTTCTTACATGTGGGTGTCTATCTCCCTTTTTAGTGAAGATAACCAATCTCATCAAAATCATGTCACTCTTTGGCTCACACATGTGCAATGGCTCCCTAGTTCTTCCTGAGTTCCATTCAGGCTCCTCTGCCTGGCATTCAAGGCTGTCTACAACCTGGCACCAGCCTGCCTTTCCATGTCGATCTCCTTTTAGTGTCTGCTACATCCTGTGGACTCCAGTTCTGCTGGATAATACTTTGTTAGAAATGTTAGGAATTAATTAAAATGAATTGCTTTGTTGCTAATGATGAAGATGATAATGACGGCCGATGTTTGTGGACACTTTAAAGTCTTAAAGCACCTTCTTTTCCCCAAGAATACTCTGGGCCCTCTCTCATTGCTCTTTCCCAATTATTGGGATAGCTTCCCCCACTCTCTTTGCCTCTTCAAGTCTTCATCCCTTGTTTTACGGCAAGTTTGCCCTGGGGGGATAGCCTGGTGTAATGGGTAGAAAGCTGGCTTTGAAGTCAGGAAGCCCGGGGTTCAAGCCTTGCCTCTGACACATCCTGCTGGTATGACCCTTGGCAAGTCACTGAACTCCTCAGCCTTCTAGGGGGACCTTGAGGACCAGAGATTATGGAGGAGGTGCTGACCTGTCTTGGTAATGGGAGTCTCCTCCTTTCCTCCTGATCTGAGAGTTCCCTATACCAATGACATCCCAGGTCTGATTCCTGTCCCTTAAAACCCAACTACAAAAGCCTTCTCTGTCCCCTTCCAGTGTTTTTTTGGGAGATTTTTTTGGAGGCAATCGGGGTTAAGCGACTTGCCCAAGGTCACACAGCTAGTAAGTGTCTGAGGCCAGATTTGAACTCAGGTCCTTCTGACTCCAGGGCGGGGTGCTCTGTCCACTGTACCACCTAGCTACCTCTATCCTTTTCCAATGTGGAGAATGACCTTCCTCCTTCAGCCTGCTACTTACTAGGTATGTGACCTTGGACAAGTCATTTAAGCACTTTGATCCCCAGTTTTATCATTTGCAAAATGATGGGACTGGACTAGGTGATGTTGAAGGTCCTTTCCAGATCTATAGCCTATAATAAACTTAGCTCTGATAGCACTTTGTTCATGCCCTCTCTAATAAACATATAGCTAACATTTATATAGCCTCTGCTATGTGCCAGGCACTGTACCAATATCTCATTTGGTGCTCACAACAACCCTGGGAGGTAGGTGCTGTTATTGTCCCCATTTAAAAGATGAGGAAACTGAGGCAGGCAGAAGTAAGTGACTTGCCCAGGGTCATATAGCTGGTAAGTGACCGAGGCCAGATCTGAACTCAGTTCCTCCTGACTCTAGGCTCAGCCCTCTATACACTATGCCACCTAGCTGCCTACTTATCATGCACTATTATATATATTTAGCTCTCTGTGTATGCAGGGCAACTAGATGGCGCTGCAGTGAACAGAACACCCGGCCTAGAGTCAGGAACACTCCTCTTCCTGAGTTCAGATCCGGCCTCAGACACTTACCAGCTGTATGACCCTGGGCAAGTCACTTACTTCTGCTTGCCTCAGTTTCCTCATCTGTAAAATGAGCTGGAGAAGGAAATGACAAACCACTCCAGTATCTCTGCCAAGAAAACCCCAAATGGGGTCATGAAATCTCATCTACTCTACAGCTATATGAAATCAGAATAAATTTTTTTCATTTTCATATTTGAATGATTGCTGGAATCTGGATCTGTGCAGGTCAAGCATGGAGCCCAGGGCCTGGAGCTTAATCAATGGGTGGTGATTGACAGGCCCTTCACCAGAATGATGACTTGTCCACTGGGTGATGGCCATTTTCTCAGATCATGTGCCAAGACTCGGAGGGATTGTAATCTATATCAGGGGTTAGAGAGAGGGCAGTGCCCACACTGAGAAAGGCATTGACCCTGGGCCATATTGATGTGTATCACATCACAGGATTATAGAAGTGAGAAGTTCCCTGAAAACCCATGTATGGTTTATACCCAAATGGAGCAACACTAGGAAAGGGGTAAAGCTTCAGTGTTAGGAAGGATTTTGTCAAAAGAAAGCAAGCATGGCATAATGGCCAGAGAGCTGGTCTTCAAGCTTGAAAGACCCCATTCAAGGTCTCTCCTATGATTATATCACGCTGGGGCCATATGACCATGTGCAAGTCACCTGACCTCTCATTGCTCAAGGCAACTAACTCTCCTAGACTATAAGCTTCCAACCTCCACTGGTAGAGAGAGTTTTCTCATCCAAGAGTTAGGTCCAATCCCTATTCCTACCCCTTAAAAAGAAGAAATGACCCTCCCCCTAGCAGCGCTTTTGTAAACCCCTGTGAGGAGGAAGAGGAGGATGTTGTGGCCGTGCTTTGAGAACCCCTGCTGAGTTGTCCCTAACACTTGTCCTAGAGGATCCAGCCTGTTGGGGAAATGGATAGGTTGGGACCTGACCAGCTGAGATGACTCAAAAGATTCTTCCTTTTCCTCAGATGATTCCAAATTTTCTGAAGCAGTGCAGACACTGCTGACCTGGATAGAGCGTGGCGAGGTGAACAGGCGAAGCGCCAATAACTTCTACTCCATGATCCAGTCGGCCAACAGCCATATCCGCCGCCTGGTCAATGAGAAGGCAGCTCATGAGAAGGGGATGGAGGAGGCCAAGGAGAAGTTCAAGCAGGCCCTGGCAGGGATCCTCGTCCAATGTGAGTCGTGCTCTGGGGATGGACGGGGGAAGGGGCAGCACTCCATCACTCATCTTTTTGAGTTGGCACAGAAACAATATGTGTGTTCTGAGATCGTGAGCCAGCTCACTTAATTCCTTCCTGGTTGACTTATTCCATTAGTTGCGCAAGACAATTGAGTCAATTAGTTACTCAAGTTAGTTACTCGAGTAATGGAGTCAATTCCCCAAGCGTAAAAGCAAGATCATCTCCTGAATGGAGTCTCTGTGGTACATCCACCTCATCTCCTTGGGGGCAGTGAGAACCATGACGGTGGTCCCTCCCTATGCCATTTGTTTGCACTTTCATCTGTATTTGAGGTCAGTTGACAACCAGCACAGGCCATGGAGGTGAGTTCCGAATTTAGTCACCAAGGGAAAGAGAAGGCATCAGCCTTTGAGGTCATTATCTTCTAATGGACTTGCAGGGACTCCTTTAGTGGACCATACAGTGACCTTGGACAAAGTGATTGATTGAGCGGGATGCTTCTGCTTTTGACCCTGAACTTCCTTCCCTCTGACCTCCTTTGTGGAGCATGGGAGACACCCCTGGGGAGGAAATGAGTTGTCTGTTTGTGCAGAGAAATGTGGCTCTAAAGCCAAGCCAAGCCCCAACATCTCATGTGAGGCCCATGTTAATGGATCATTTCTCAGGGATTATTTGTGAGCCCATTCTAGTCCTTTGATGTCTACCCTGGGCTCTGCTAGGCCTTACTAGACTGGAAAGACTTTGAATGTAAATCCAGTAATGGCCTGTATATTTGTCACTGGAGTCCCAGTCAGGCTCAGTGGGGAGGAGGCCTCAGCACCAGGCTGTCCATCAATTTTTCTACCACAACAACTCATGAAGACCATTTCCTAAAACATAAAGGGGTTGCCATCTCCTTGAGTGGAAGGAGTCCTCACACTAATAAAATCATGGCTCCTTGAAGGAAGAAAACATTTTTTGAACAGTTTCTGGATGGAGATACAGGATCTAGACTTTTTAGGGAGGGATCCATTCCCCCAGAGACTCTTAGAGAGGTGTTTTTTGTAAGCACGCAAGCTTCACTTTGCCTGCATAGAGTCCTAATCCTGCGACAGGTGTCATTTGGCTTAGAGTGGATTTTTTGTTGTTCATTTTTAATCTGTAACAAATATGGCTGTGGACTTCAGAAGTCTCCAAGCCCACAGAGTAAGGAAGCAATAAGAGAAAGCACTTGATCAATCCATCAGTCAAACAACAAACCTGCCATGTACCTGGCACTGGATATCCTCAGACAAAGAATGAAACAATATCAGGATAAGTTGAGGAACAGAGACATTAGGTTGTCCCACCAGGGCCATTGGTTTACTTCTTGTGATCCCATTTACCAGATACCCTTTAATGAGTCCTACAAAGCATTCCCACGCTGCAGTGTCCTTCCTGACAAACCAGTTCACCATCTCAGCCAGCCTGCTGAGGCGGGGCTGGGATCAAATCCATCTGTTTTGGAAGGTGGGTGTCAGTGGAAAAAGAGAACTGGGATTCGCCTCTAATGCATTTAAAAACAGAGGAAGTACCCAACTGTACTTAGAAGGACCAGTGTGGCCAATTGGCCTGTGGAGGAGCTGCAGCCATGAAGGAAGGAATCTCTGTCTCTCCCTCCCTCTTGTTTCTCTGTCTCTCTCCCCTCTCTCCCCCCTTCCCTCTTCTCCACTCCCTCCCCCTCATCTCTTCTCTCCTCTCTTCTCTTTCTCTCATCTCATCTCATTGCTCACTACAGTAAACCTTTCTACTTTAGATGAGACAAAAAGAGAAAGTCAACAACAAGACAAGATGACTTTCCTAAAAGCCCTGGGTTCTATTCCTGGCTTTGCCACCTTGGGCAAGTCCCTTTTCCCATCTGGGCCTCAGTTTCTTCCTCTAAAGGAGTTTACTTCAGTTCCCCAGATGTTTATCAGGCACTGTGATAATGCCATCCCAGCCCTTGAGGTTAAACTGTTAGCTCTGAGGCCTGTTCCAGCTGAAAAGCCAATGAGCCCTGACCAGATGGTCTTTCCAGCTCCCCCATTCTGGAACCATCCTCTGCTACTCCAGTGTTCCCTCCCCCTTGAGCTGTCACAAATCCCACCAACTCGGCTTTCCTTTCAAACTTTCCACACATTTTTCTTACAGTACCCCTGTGAGGTAGGCAGTTTGAGGGCTACTGTCCCCATTTTATAAATGAGAAAACTGAGGCTCACTGAGGGAAAGGGACTCATCCAGTGTCACACCACTCCCTTACCAGCACATATTCCACTCTACCACAGTCACTTGTTGAGTTCCCTTTCCTCCAGTTGGCTATTGAGGGGGCAGCCCTCCTAGCCCCCTTTTCTGAGTTTCCCTCTGCTGAGCATGGCCATGGCCTAGCCCACTAGAGTAGAGGGCAGTAGCAAATGGGTGCAGCTTAAGCCATCTGCCTGATTCCCCTCTCTCTCTTTCCCTCTCTCCTTTGTTCCTCTCTCTGCTGCCCTCTCTGGATGACATTCTGGCTCCATGCGACCCGTCGGCCTCATCCTGCAGTTGAGCAGATAGTGGCCGTTTACCACTCCGCCTCCAAACAGAAAGCATGGGACCATTTCACCAAGGCCCAGCGTAAGAACATCAGTGTGTGGTGCAAACAAGCTGAGGTTGGTAACTTTTAGTCTATTTAGCCCCCACCCCAGGGACAGTCTCTTTCCTTAACAGCCTATTGATTGGGAAGTTAGCTGGGAGTTAAGTAGTTGCCTGCTGCCATATTCACAACAAGGCCCTATTGAAATGCCATAGGATATGTGTTTCAACTTGTCTCATGCTCCAACCTCCCAGCACTAAAAAGGTCATAAATGCACTTGGCTTGCCTCGAGTCCATTCTACTGAACAGAAAGCTTGGTAGTGGGAACAGGGCCAGGATCATGCTAAGGCTCCCCCTCTCTGAGCTAGTGAGACTCATGTGATAATTAATACCCTGTGATTAACACCAGCAATAATGAATACCCTGGGCTTAATTAGATTGGGCCTCTATCATATTTACGTGATAGAGTGGAAAGATCGCTCGATTTAGAGGCAGGAAATCTGGGCTCAGATCCTGTCTCTGCCATTGACAAGCTGTGTGGCCTTGGGCAGGTCATTTTAATTTAGGAAAGACATTGATAAGGTAGAGAGTCTCCAGAGAAGGTCAACTAGGATGATGAATGGCCTGAAGTCCAGGCAATATGAGGAAAGGTTAAAGAAATGGGGGAATGTTTAGCCTGGAGGAGAGAAGACTCCACTGTCTCCAAGTGTGGAAGAGAGATTCGATTTGTTCTGTTTGGCCTCAAAGGGGAGAATCAGGAACTGGGGGAGGGAATTGCAGAGAGGCCAATTTCAGCTTGATTTAAAGGGAAAAAAACCCTACTTCCTAATAATGAGCTGTCCCAAAATGGAATGGGCCACCCTCCCTCACTGGAAGGCTTCCAGCAGAGGCTAAGGAATGTTGGCAAGGGAATTCTTTTTCAGGCACGGGTTGGACTAAATGCTGCTGAGGCCCTTTCTAATTCTGAAACTCTGTAATTCTGGGATTTCTCCTGTGTAAGATGGGGTTGATACTTTTTTCAATACCTACCCCATGGGGCAGTTTTGAAGAGAATGTTTTGTCCATTTTAAAGTGCTGTAGAGATGGGAGGTCTAATGATTTACTTATTCAAAAGTCCTGGCAGTCACATGTGGATGCTGCCTAGTCACCCCAGAGCACTAAGCTGGCCAAGCTCTTTTGGAGAGGACCTTCCGCTGGGCTTACTCTGATTTCATATTAAAGATAACCCATGTCTACGCTGAAGCCAGAGTGAGATTTTCTGTATGGCCCTGGAAATATGACAGGGATGTATGTGATCGAAATCAGAACTGAGAAATGAAGATGTGGAAAGGTTTGTTTTCACCAAGAGGGCTGCTGGAAAAACACATATCGACCTCAATTAATCTTATAGAAATGGATGCTAATACTTAAATAATACTTTATCTTTACCAAGTACATTCATATGTCTTGTCGCCTCATGACGGAGGTGGTAGGTAGGGTATTGTTATCCTCATTGGGCAGATGAGGAAACAGAGAAGGGAGGGAACCTGCCTAGGGTCAAACTGCTAGTAAAAGCAGAGCTGACACTTGATTCCAAGCCTTGGGAGCTGAAGAGCCCAATTCTTTCCACTCCACTACATCCAAATCTCTACCCTCTCTGCTATTCTGTAAAATCTCTTACTCAGAAGAATTGTATGTTTAAAAAAGAAAAAGCTGCGAATTTGTGTCCAGGAGCAGTTTGTAATCCTTGAAAATGCTGCCTGGCTTCCCCCCCCAAAAAATACAGCCCACTATCCTCCTTTTATCCATTCAGTTCTGAGCCCAGTTCATTGTTAATCTGTAATACCTGCTCAAGATAGATGTAATGATGGACTCACTTGATGGAGTATCTATTGAACTGTGTGACAGTGTAGACAATGGGCATTCTTTATCCACTTGTTTTGTCCTGTGTAGATTGTTAGGCTAAACTCTTAAGTGATTGTGGATCTAAGATCATCAGGGAGGCTCTGTAGTGTTTTGGGGTTCGATGTAATCAACACAGTGCTACCCATAAACAGTAACTCACAGGAAGAGCACAGGAAATCCCTCTCAAGACTGCACAGGACATCCTTCATGATAGCAGCCAACACTTTGTTCAAACATACATCTCCCTATTTTGAGCCTTACTTGGTATTAATAATCAGACATTCTTTTAACCATATTCTTCTGGTGATGCTGCTATATGGTTGCAAATCATGGAACACAACGTTCTCTGAAGAATCAGAATTGTGGGTGCCCCAAGGGGTAATAGAGACACAGTGGATATAAGTAAGCTCCAGCATATTGCATAGAATAAATCATATGCAGGAAGTAACTAGAAGCCACCAGGAAATGTATGATCAGAAAAGAAGGTGGGCCAGTCCCATAGCAACAGTGAGGGCCAGCACATAGCTAGGCCAAGTACTGCATGGATACCCATGGCATGGATATTCAGTAGCCCAGAGCCTCACACTGACGAACTCACAAATCCATGGAAGCAGTGAGACGCCCCTTACTCAGTCAGGCCTGAGCCTCTCAAACCACATGAGCAGCCCCTTGTAGAATTTCACTCCAAAGCTGCTTCCCTCCCCCCATCCTAGGGCACAATTCCACTCATGCGACTCAATTCCAATTCTTAACTCTGGGCCTCTAATATTTCTCAGGCTTGTAGAACCACATCCCAGCATTCTTTCCCCAGCTCAGCCTCTCCCCTAGCTAGAACTTGGTGGATGCCTTTCCTGTGTTCCCTGACTTATTCAGCAGGGTTTACTCGAAAGGTCACAAAGCTAGGAGTTGGGATCCAGCCCTGCCATGGTGATCTGCTGGCCATTCTCATCTCTGTGATGATGGTAGCACACTCTTCTCTAATACTTTAAGGGTTGCAAAGTGCTTTCTTCACAACAACCCTCTAAGTTCAAATCCAGCCTCAGACCAAACACTTGACACTTACTAACTGTGTGACCCTGGGCAAGTCACTTAACTCTGATTGCCTAAGCAAAAACAAACAAACAAACAAACACAACAACCCTCTAAGATCAGCAATGCCAGTATCCTTAGCCCCCTTTAAGGAGGAGAGTTTTGAGGCTCAGAGATGGAAAGGACATGTCCAGGGTAACACAGCTAGTAAATGTCTGGACAAAAACTTGGACTCAGGTCTCCTGACTCCACAGTCAGCACTTTTTCTTCTATACCATGTTGCATTGTGATCCTACATAAGCCTTTCTGAGACCTCAGTTTCCAAATCTGTAAAGTGGAGAGATTAGTCCCTGCTCTTTTATGTCTTGTACTTATTATGAAAAATCCAAGGAGATAATGTGCGTGAAAGGTTGTTTTTTTTTTAAAGTACATTATGCAAATGCAAATGGAGTATTAAGCATTTGCCTACATGTTCCCAGGCTCCTCTCCCAGCAGCATGAATGAGCTACATGTGTCCTCCCACTCTAAAAAAGTGAATCCATTTCCTCCTTCTAGCTGCTCTAGAACATTCTGGTACAAGGTTTCCTTTTAGTAGGGGTAAAGGAGGTGGCTAATGCATTTCTAGCCCATGGGGCTCTAGTTTAAACTACTTTGCAATTACATAAGCTGCAGCTTATGAAAAAAAGCCTGATATCCAGATGTGGCATAAATGTGTAATTTCCTAAGAGATAATCAGTAAGCAATTTTCAAAGGAAGAATTGCAGACTCTAAATGGTCATATGAAAATATGCTCCAAATCACTAATAATAGGAGAAAGGCAAATTAACCAGCTCATAGAATTTCACCTCACACCCTACAAATTGGCAAAGATGACCAATAACTAGAAATGGTCAGTGTTGGAGGGACTGTGGCAAGAGAGGCACTCTAATATGCTGTTGGTAGAACTGCCCATTGGTCTAGCCATTCTGGAAAATGGAATTATGGGGCAGCTAGGTGAGGCAGTGGATAGAGCATCAGCCCTGAAGTCAGGAGGACCTGAGTTCAAATCTGGCCTCAGACCAAACACTTGACACTTAGTAGCTGTGTGACCCTGGACAAGTCACTTAACCCCAATTGCCTAAAAATAATTTAAAAAAAATAAATGGAAAATGGAATTATGCAGGGCAAGTAACTAACTGTCCGTATTGTTTGACCCAGTGAACCTACTATTTGGGCGTATACCTCCAGTAAGTCAAAGACAGAAATAAAGATCCAATATATGCCAAAATAGTCATAGCAGTACTCTTTGTGATAGTGAAGAACTAGAAATAGAGTATCCATCAGTTGGAAATGACTGGGGAAAAAAAAAAACCTGCCTGTGGTATGTAAATGTGACAGAGTTTTATTGTGCAGTGAGGAATGGCAGATAAGAGGAATTCAGAGAAACAAAGTAAGATTAATGGAGAGGAGAATAAACAGAAGCAAAAGAAGAATCTACATGTGAGTACAGTATTGGAGATGAAAAGATACTTAACAGGAAGTTGAACACCACATAAATGGAAAACTAGCAAAAGTCTTCAAGAACAGACAGTAAACCACATCTCTCTCCTCATGTCATAGAAGTGGGGGACTACCAGGGCAGAATGCTGCATATATTGTTAGTTACAGTCCCCAGGATACCATGGAAAGAACATGAGACTTGTGGTTAGGGGCCCTGGGTTCAGGTCCCCAGACAAGTCACTGCCCATCCCTTGGCCTTCTAATAATGCCCACTGAGGATGACACTTGCCATCAGTCTATCATCATGTAGTTGTGAGAAAAGTCCCCCCATAACCCATCAAACCCTAAGAATGAGAGTGCTTTTTATTATTGTGAAGAGTGCCAAAGCCAACAGGCCACTAAAGTCACAACTAGAGATTCCTACAAAGCTCCAAGCAACTTCTCTACAGGACACTCAGCCAGGACTTGAGCTAGGCACTTCCCAGGACCACCCAGCTTGGTAGCATTGCCCTCCTTTGCAAAGTAACAAGGCTAAAAGATCATGGCCAACTTGACCAGAGGGGGAAAACTTGCTTCTGCAGGCCTTTAGGGGGCGTCTCTTTTTGCCTCTTTAACGGGATAGTACAAGGAAGCCCCTACATGGTGCTTTGTGATCAGAGGAAACAGTAAATGTCAAATTGGCTCTGCAGAACTTCAAGCCACATGGGATGGATGTCAATCCTTATCCCAGTAGGGAAAAAAACTGAGGAACAGGCGGTACCAGGATCAGTTGAAGAGACTGGGGTTATTTAGCCTGGAGAAGGGAGGACATGAACTCTCTCCTTCTGTTATTTAGGACTATCATGTGAAAGAGGGGTTAAGACTTGTTATGCGTGGCCTTAGGAGATGGAAACCAGGAACAGAGGGTGGGTGTTGCAGAGAAACAGATTGTGGCTAGTATGAAAAACCACTTGACAAAACTCCCAAAATGTAATGGGTTACCTTGGGAAGTAGCTAGTTTCCTGTCACCAGGAGGTCTTCAGGTGAAGTCTGGATAACACAATAAATATTTCTTAACTCCTATAAGAAAGAAGCCTTTCCTAATTACCCTAGATGTTAGGACCTCCTCTCCCTGAAATTACTTGCTATGTTTGTGTTGACTCCCATTACAATACATCATATTATATCGTATTGTATTATATTATACTTAATTCTATACATAGTATATGGACGTTCTTGTTGACTCCCCCATATCTTACCTACTGGCCTGGCTCCTGTACTCTCTGTTCATGTGGAAAAGAACTACTGTGCGTCTTTCTCTCCTCCCACCCCTCACCCCCTCCCTGCTCACCCTGCCCTCACCCTTCTCCATGCCTTTACTCATGCTATCTTTTATGTCTGGAATGATCTGTTTGCTACCCTCCCCATGTCCACATCTTAAAGCCCTTTCCTTTAAGATAGCTCAGTAAAATCATGGGGGGAGGACATTGATTATGTACTACCCTCAGTCACCAAATCTACAATGCAGAGAGTGTGGCTGCAGCTTTATTCTGCTCAGATGTCCAAACAAATGAGTGAGACCAAGCATCAGGGTTAGGCTACGTTGTATAGGTTTTGGTGACCCAGGGAGGATGAGTACAATGGAATATCAAAAAGCTAACAAGGAGAGATAATTTTTAAACATCAAAGAATAGATGGTAGTAAGGAAAGATCTATAAAACAGAAAACTAGCTAGTAAACACTGGAGCTCTGCCTAATATCTCAAGCTGGAATTTATAGAGAGGCAAAGCAGGAACTAACCAGATAACACCAGAGCTGCCATTGATGTCTCAGCTTGATTTTGCAGCCTCTAGATAGTTATGTGACTGGCTTATCTTAAGTAAATAGGTAATAAAGTTGAGCCAGAAATCATCTTAGCACACACCTTTTCCACAAAGTCTTCCCTGACTCCTCCTCCTCCAGGCGAGAATGAGCTATTCTTCCTCCAATATCTCCTCGCCCTTTGCCTGGACCTCCTTTATCAATCCATCTTTAGGCATTTCTTCAGCATCTACTACTGTATGTACCAGGCACTGTGCTAGCTAGCTAGGTTCTGGGGATACAAGGACAGAGATTGAGACAGAAGAGCTTACCTCATAACGAGGGAGGCAACCTGTACAGACATGAGTATATGTAGACTAAATAATAAAGAGAATAACTACACATTCTACCTTATATCCCCGTTCACTTGTGTACTCAGTAAATACCTAATAAATTTGTGCTGATCTCATATTATCCCCCAACCCCGACATTAGATTGTAAGTTCTCTGAGGGTAAGTACTATGTCATCTTTCACCTATGGATCCTCAGCCCCCAGCAAAGGTCATAGCATGGAGTAAGTACAAAAACTCATCAGGGGAAGGGGGATTGAAGGAGATGGGGGAATGGCCACTGCCTCCCTGGGAGCCACTGACTTGACAAACATCCTAGCCACGGTGCAGTGTGTGGAAGATACCAATGGATGTACACCAAAGGTGTGTGAAGAAATGACCCCAGGTAGGAAGGAGAGACTATTGTTTGTTATACCTGCTTCCTGACTGGGGTTTTTTCTTTGTATGTGATAGCATCCTGACAGAGAAGAAAACCAGCCTGCTGGGGGCAGTGGCTTGGGAGGGTTTGGTGGTTAGTTCCTAGAAGGTGTCTATTTCAAGCTCCTCATTCTACAGAGGAGGAAACTGAGGCCCAAAGAAGGAAAGGGACTTGCCCAAGATCACACAAGTAATAAGTAATGGAACCAAAATTCAAGCCTAGACCCTTTGACTCTCAGTCCGGTTGTCTATACTGACTTATTATATGTGTGAAGTTTCCTGAAAAGATTAGGTTAGAGAGACTAGAGGGATGTTATAGGAAGCTGCCATCTAATACCTGCTCCTCCTGACAGCCATACTAAACAAGCAAATAGGCCTTTTTGCTCCTGAGCTATTTAACACTTACCCATTTGCCTGACTTGATAGGCCTCTATATTCTTCCATCCAAAAATGAGCTTAGAAGCTAAATTTTCCTGGAGATAGAAAAAAAGGAACAGCCTCTAGGCAATCAGTACCCCCAGCAAGAGCCTTCCTTAAGGGAAGGTAGTAAACTCCCCAGTACTGGCAGCATGTAAGGGGAGATAAGCCTCCAACTTGTCCGGGATGTTTTAGCATAGATTTATGAATTTAATGGAGATTGGTCTAGAAGATCACCCCTGAGGCTCCTAACAACTCTGAGATTCTCTGATTCTCTGTTGGGTCTTAACACGATAGCTTGAAGCCAACCAAACCAACTATCTGTTGGTCTCAGAGAAAAGAAGCTGATGATTCTCTGTATACTTCCAAAAGTTTCAGTAGCTCCCAGTTGCCTCTAAGATAAAATAGAGTCTTCAGTTTGTCATTTAAAGCCCTTCACAAGACCCTCTGCCCTGCCCTTCTTTGCAGAAGCAGAGGACTGTGGGTATGGAACACTGCATGTAATGTCAGATTTTTTTCAATGTGTTGATTACTTAAGCTAAACTTGCTTTTGTTCTTTTTACGTTATAAGGGATGGCTCTTTGGGGAAAGGAGGAATATGCTGGGAAGTATAGATGATCAATAAATTTTTTAAGTACAGTGCAAAAAATAATCTTTCGTAGTCTGGATCCAATCCATTTTCCAGACTTGTTTCATATTAATTTATTGACACATTCTACATTCCAGCCAAAATTGCTTCAAACTCACATTCCATATCCTACCCGCCTGCCTTTGCACATGCTATAAAATCCCCAGGCCTAGAATGCACCACCTTCTCACCTTCAGTCCTTAGAAACCTTGGCCTCCTCCAAGCCTCAGCTCAGGCGCCGCCTCCAAGGGCAAGCCTTGTTTGCCCAGTATTCCCCAGGTGTCAGTGCTCTTTCCCTCCTCAAATGACTTCTCCCCAGTAGACTGTCAGCTCCTAGAGGGAAGCAACTGTTTCAATTTTGCCTTTGTATGTCTAGTACCTAGCACAGAACCTTGCTTATAATGGGCACTTAATAAGTACTTGTTGGGTGGAAATGAAATTGAAATATCCCAGTTGCTTAAAAAAATCTCTTTAGATTTATAGGCTGACATTTCCAAACTTCAGATGATTCTTTCCAGCCAGACATTAAAGTTGTTCCTAGAGTCCGATTGTCGGAAACCTTTGCATTTGTGCTACCTCTTAGCTTCCCGCCATTGGGAAACCTACTAACCTAATTTGTATCAACATGCTCTATAGGCCTCGGGCCCTCCCTGCCCCAGCACGGGGTACAACAGACAATGATTTATAACCAGAGTTTGAGGTTTGCCTTGTCCTAATAATGACATCTCAGGGCTCCAATTTCTGTAGAAGATTAGAAAGTCTTTCCCTGGCCCCTCCCCTTTCCCCTCCCCTCCCAACCCCCTCCCCTTGTTGCACTGCCAAGTTTCCTGTAAATGCGAAAAGTCTCAGTAAGTGAAATTGTGTTACACATTTAGTAAAAGGTTAGCAGCTTAGAGTTTCTGGTAACCTTGTTCCTTCTTGTCATAAAACACAAGCAAGATGAATTCAGATCTGTATGTATTTTCGCACAGGTGTAGTTAGCCTAATTACTGTACAGTAATCCGATTTGCCTGTCTTATAATTAATCATAAATGTCAAGTGGCACAAAGGTTCAAATCCTGCCTCTGCCTCATGTTTATCTGGACTTCAGTTTCCCTTCTGTCAAAGTAGAGTTTCTCTTCAAGTTCTCTCTTCAAGTTCTAGTTCCTACGATGTTTTGAAAAGTGACAGTGACGAGACACTGTAATGGGAGAATACTTTCCTTTGCCTCTTCCGTTCCTTATCAAAGAGTTTCATACCTCAAATCATGCTCATTATTGTTATTAAACTTGATATTCAAGCCAAGGTAACATCCAAAGCCGTGTGTCACTAGGAGCAAATTGCTTTAAATGACATAGTTACAGCCTTCCTCCTCCTCTCCCCCCCTCCAAGCTACCTTTTGGGTGTTGTCTTCGCTCATTAGAATGTAAGCTCTTTGAGGGCAGGGAATGTCTTTCTTTTTGCTGTATTTGTATATGCTGCTCTTAGATCCTCCCTCCATCCTTCCTTTCCTCCCTCCCTCTCTTCCTTCCTTCCCTCCCTCTCTTCCTTTCTCCCTTCCTCCTTCTTCACTCCCTCCTTTCCTCCCTCCCTCCTTTCCTCCCTTCTTCCCCTCCTTCCTTCCTTCCTTTCTCCAGTGTCTTGTGGTAGCTATGTGTCGGTGGATACACAATCATACCCATGCTGTTCTCCAAACCAGTTCAACATCACAGCCTATCTTGGGCGGCTTTTATCCACAAAGTCATCCTCTAATGTACCAGAAAGCCAGGGAGGGGACCCTGAGTTCCTAAAAGATTATACTGGGGAGCATGAACTATTTCCACACTAAAAGGGTTGGAGTATGAGGCCAGCAATTTGGCATTGAATCTTTTATCCCTGGTACCCCATGAAACAAATAAAAAGGTAAACCAGTTCTCAGAAAAGGGGGAAGAGGGTGCTAAGACTCTTGAGGCCTACACCAGAAAAAGTGTCTGCTATGACAGGCCCTGTGAAGCAGGAAAGGCTATTAGTACTGACAAAAATAATGAGGAAGATAGAGTGTTTTCGGCTCTATAAAGTGCTTTACTAAGTACACGATCTCATCTGAGCCTCACAAACAACCTTGAGAGGCAAGCACTGTAGCTCTTAGAGGCCCCATTTTTCAGGTGAGGAAACTGAGGCTTGGGGAGGTGAACTGACTTGTCTCTGAGCATATGCCCAGTAAATATCAGAGGTCCGATCAAGGAGGCTGAACCCAGCCTGGCCGATTTCAAACACAAATGAGAAAAGGAATATTGCTGGAAAGCATATTTACAATTTGCGTAGGAAGAGGAAAGGGTCTGGACTGTGTTTGGGAAATGCAGTGTTTTTTTGATGGGCTTCAAGCTGAAACAAAAGCCCATCATTTTACATCAGTATTCTGTTGTGATGTTCTGTGCTGCTGGTGATGTTCTATGCCTTCAAATCATGAAATACCAGCATCTCCAAAGAATTCCAGTTGCAGGTCACCCAGAGGACAATGAAGAGGCCCATGGAGGACATAAGTAGGCAACAGCACATTACCAATGAAGGATGGCCCAGGAGAAGCAGCTTTAAGAGCCATCAGTGAAGAGGTACATGACTGAAACAGGAAACGGGCTGGTTATACAATGAGAGCTAGAGATAACCGAGGGAAGACTTGGAAGCCCATGGGCTCCATTGGTATCTTGGCCAATGTAGGCCAAAAGATACCACTCTGGAGCACTGACTTCTAGGAGAGGCGGCATGGCATTGTGGACAGGCACTGAATTTAGAGTAGAGAAGACCTGACCTGCTTCAAATCTTGCCTCAGAGTAGCTGCAGGGTAACTAGCTGTGTTACCCTGTGCAAGTCACTTAAACTCTCTGGGCCTCAGTTTCCTCATCAGTAAAATCAAGGGCTCTGAATTTAGCAGCCTGTAAGGTTCCTTCTAGCTCTAAATGTATGACCCCACCATTAAGAGGAAGGCCTTCTAGCATGTTGGATGGACTCACTGTGGAAGATTTACAGGAGGACATGGACAGAAGTTGCATGGAATAAAATCACATGGATGGCCTATGCCCTTGCACTGTGGGAGAGAGTTCTTACATCTATAAGCTCACCAATCCATCCAGGTATAGGAATATACTGCTTTTGAGACTCCACTGGCCATTTAGAGAGGAAAAAGACTGTGGACTTGGAGTCTGGAAACCTGGCTGTGACATAGCAGTTATCCAGGTAAAGCTGTACGGCCTTGGGCAAGCCCTTTGCCCTCTCTGTATCACATTTTCCTCATCTGTAAAATGGGGACAATGCTACTCACCCTCCTTCATAGGTCATCCTATAGAAGTAGGAGCTCTCATTCCTACCTTGTGCCCATAGATGATTGCTACATTGGCCAACAGCGGCTGACACAGACTCCAAGAATCAGGAAGAGGTTTCTGGGTGAATTCAAAGCTCTCTTCCCACCTTTACCGAGGTCACAGCTGGCATTTGAGCCAAATCAGAGACCTCTTCTTTGAAGTAGCCCTGTAGAGAGCTTTTGACCCTTTGGGGAATTTAAGGGCCTGTAATGTTCTCTGGGTAAGCTCCTTAAGGAATGAAGAACTTACTTATACCCTTCAGGATAAGGCTCTTTGGACTTGATTTATGAGCTTCTGTGAATTTCCAAACCACTTCCTTTAGCATGATACCTTGAAGCCTGTGGTGGCCTCTGACAGATGGTCCATTGTCTTGGCCTGGTGTTGAGTATTTAAGGAAGACAGATGAGGACTGAGAGTCACAACCTGTTTGTCACTAGAATAGATGGCCTAGTGAGGAGACAGGGCCTGAGTTCTGCCCCATTTCCTGAAGGACTAGGGGAACTAGCCATTTAGCACTCTATGCCCCCATTTCTTCAGCAGCCAAGTGGCAGCAACATGTAATACTCATTTGGAAAATACTTAGAAGCACTAAGTGAAATTTCTCAAGTAGGAATGAGTTGCTTTTCTAGCTAAGGATGATTTGTTGAGGTTTGGAGTTTGGCTGGGTTTTGGTTTTGTTTTTCTCTTTTTGTAAGAATTGCCCAGTTCTATGGGAAAAGCCCTCCAGGTAAGCCGCCTCTTCTGCTTCTAAAAAGACATAATTCCTTCTTAGGTGGCTAGAAGCCAAGGGCTGGCCAAATGAACACTGACTACCCACAGGGCTTGTCTTAACATTCCACTCTAATCTGCCTACCCAGGGAGGCTTCCTGAGGAAGAGCATGCTCCACTCATCTAAGGAGCCCTGTGACTCAGTTCTCTAGAGAGCCTAGCTTTGCTTTCCCCAGTAAATAGATATTGAATCCAATTGCCTTCAAAGAGTGGTGGTATATTTGTGATTTTGAGCAGGTTTTTTCAACATGGTGCCCGGCAGCTAGGATATAAGTTAGGCAGCCATGACAGCCATATATTTTTCTTGATGAATACTCCCATTTGCCATCATCAGACCTCATTATAACCACCCTGCTACTAATAGATCTTAGATGATCCTGAAAATCCAGCCTCCTGAAATAGACTGAATGCTTAGAAATGAACCTTTCCTTGGTAATTTTCCTCTGCAGTGGATTTGAATAGGATCTAGCAAATCCCTGTCTTGACACAGCTCTTATAGAGTTCATTTTTCTCAAGTAAGTTGTTCTGTTTTCATTGCTGGCCCAGGAGCACATTAGCACTCATGCATCAGCCTCCAATTTCCTTATTACCTCTCAACTGTTAGTGATATTGTTGTTCAGTCATTTCAGTTGTGTCCAATTCTTCATGACCCCATTTGGGAATTTCTTGGCAAACGTACTGGAATGGTTTGCCATTTCCTTCTCCAGTTCATTTTACAGATGAGGAAAGTGAGACAAACAAGGTTAAGTGACTTGTCCAGAGTCACACAGCTAGTAAGTGTTTGAGGCTGAATTGAACTCAGGAAGATGAGTCTTCTGACTTCAGGCTCAGCACTCTATCCACTGCAGTGCCTCCTAGCTGCCCTACTATTAGTGATGCTCCTAAATAAAAGTTCATATCCCCCTGTAACTTCTAAGCCTGGAATAACTTGCCCAAAAGTCCAGGCATCTGTGCTGAAAGGGTTTAAAGTAGCAGGGCACCAACCCAGAAACTCTTAGGCTTTATGGAAAAGTGGGACCTTGTGACTGGGAAAATGGGGGAGGGGCTAAGTGAGGAGGTTTGTGGATATAATTGGAACCCTGAATCCCAGTAGAAACCCTTTGCAGGCAACTTGAATCAAGTTTGTTACTGGCTTCTGGTTTGCCCCTTGGGCCTGGTTCCACTGTCGTTTGCTGATTTAGGAGGTCTCTTTGGCCATCAGATTACACATCAAGTACTATAAGCAAACTGGGACAGCAAGGAATAGTTCGTCCATCAGATTTATGGAGAACAGAAGAATTCATGACCAAACAGGAGATAGAGAACATTACAAAATGCAAAATGGATAATTTTGATTACATTAAATTGAAAAGTTTTTGCACAAACAAAGCCAATGCAACCAAGATTAGGAGGGAAGCAGAAGACTGGGAAAGAATTTTTACAAGCAGTGTCTCTGATAAGGGCCTCATTTCTAAAATATATAGAGAACTAAGTCAAATTTATAAGAATACAAGTCATTTCCCAATTGATAAATGGTCAAAGGATATGAACAGGTAGTTTTCAGATGAAGAAATTAAAGCCATCTATAGTCACATAAAAAAATGCCCTAAATCACTATTGATTAGAGAAATGCAAATCAAAACAACTCTGAGGTACCACATCACACCTATCAGATTGGCCAACATGACAAAACAGGAAAATGATCAATGTTGGAGATGTGGGAAAATTGGAACACTAATACATTGTTGGTAGAGTTGTGAAATGATCCAACCATTAAGGCCATAAAAATGTGCATACCCTTTGACCCAGCAATACCACTTCTAGAGCTGTATCCCAAAGAGAGCATACAAATGGGGAAAGGACCCACATATACAAAAATATTTATAGCAGCAATTTGTGTGGTGGCAAAGAATTGGAAATTGGGAAGATGCCCATCAATTGGGGAATGACTGAATAAGTTGTGGTATATAAATGTAGTGGAGTACTATTGTGCTATAAGAAATGATGAACAAGCTGACTTCAGAAAAACCTGGAAGGACTTGTATGGTCTGATGCAGAGTGAAATGAGCAAAACTAGGAGAGCGTTGTACACAGTAACAGTCACGTTGTACGATGACTAACTTTGATAGACTCAGCCCTTCTCAGCAGTGCAAGGACCTAAGACATCTCCGAAAGTCTCATGATAGAAAATGCTATTCACATCCAGAGAAAGAACTATGGGGTTTGAATGCAAATAGAAACATACTATTTGCTCCTTTTTTTCTTCTGATTTGTTTTTTTTTCCTCTTTCTTGTGGTTCCTCCTATTGGTTCTAATTCTTCCTCACAGCATGACTAATATGAAAATATGTTTAATAGGAATGTGTATGTAGAGCCTATATCAGATTGCATGGCATCTTAGGGAAGGAGGCAAGGAGGGAGGGAGAGAAAAATTTAAAACTCAAAAGCTTATGGAAGTGATTGATGAAAACTAAAAATAAATTAATAAAAAAAAGAAAAGGAAGAAAAAAGATAGGCTACTCTTACTTGCTATGTGTTTGGCATCAACTCTCTGTCCCCTGCTTGACATATTCCAGGCTTTCAGCACCTTAAAAGTCTGCCCTTTGAACTTTAGGAAATTCGAAACATTCATAACGATGAACTGATGGGAATCAGGAGAGAGGAAGAGATGGAGATGTCTGACGAGGACATAGAAGACTCTCGTGATTCAAAGGAAAGTGAAGACTCAGGTAAGACCATTCCATTCATGTCTCTATAGCAGTGGTAGATTTTTCTGGATAAAGTTCCTGTGTATTCTGTTTGTCTCCATTTCCCTTTATGATGAATGGTCGAGAAGTAGCTGCGTTTTCCACGAATTTTGGGGCATTTGGTAAGCATAGTCTTCACCTGGGTTAAGTTGTCCAGATTCTCTTGCCAAATACATCATTGAGAGAATATGTCCACAAATTGGAATTGTTCAATCGTTATTCAAAAACGAGTAGAGGGTGAGGGAATTTGAAATAAGACAAGATGTAGAAGCTCATTGGGGTTGCAATTTCTCTACACCTCCCCATCCTGTGAAATTCTTGTCCTCATCTTTCCACAAATCCTCCATAATCTGCCTGGGTATTTCAAAATATCAAGAATATCACTTCAGTAGTCACACTGTCCATCTGTTAGCCCTCACTCTCATTACATGACCCTTCCACCTCCTTTTCCAGTCCAACACATTATTGGTGACATCTTTTACACCACTTCTTGAGTGCAGATCATTACTAGTACCATACCACCGCTCACTTACCATACCACTCAGCTCTTCACTGCACCTTGGATCACCTGTAGTTGTGATTCTTCCAATATCATGGTCCCTCGTGTTCCACAACCATATGGTATCACTAGGGACCATAGTATCAACAGACATTTGGTGAAGCAGCATCACAGTGGGGTTCCACACCATTAGGTAGAGTTAGGTTATTAAGAACTTCATGAAATAATGCTGGTCAGGGACACGTTAAGCGGGACATATGCCTCTCTCTGTTGGCATTGGCAGCTATGCAATCACTTGTGTGAGAATGTCTTACAACCCAAAATTCCTAAGAAAGGAAAGAGAGCAGGCTACCCAGACTTCTTTGTAGGCAGCAGCTGTTAAGGCTGGATCTCTACTCCTTTTGTTGTAATTCCAAGCCCTGATAGACAAAGTAACACATACTTTGTCTAAGTAGAGCCCTTTGTCATCTTCAGGATCATTAAGTTTCATTTAGCAGGTAAATAATTATTACAAATGCATGTAGTCAAGATAAACAGAAGAGAGGGAGTTTAATCATGAAGCCATTAGACTCATTTAATTGCTTGGCAATGGCAGCTTAGAGCCCATTATTTCTGATGTGAAGGCTGGGCTCTGCCCCAGTATCTGCAATATGTAGAGAGTGCATATCTAGTGTTACCATGAAATAAATGTGCCTTGGTGTTTGAGTACCCACTTGCTCAACTGCCAAGTTTGAGAAGTTACAGAAGGAAGGGAGGGATGTCTTTGGGATTCAGACTGAATATACTTACTGGGGTAGAGCATGGCATTTTGCTTCTCTGGCTTTCTGGAGTTAAAAGCTGCATTGGCCCCTGCATAGGGCCTTATTTGTTTAGAGACTGGGAACTCCCTGACAGATTATCCTCAAGCTATTTTCTTTCCTGCTCCACACACGGAGGTGCTGCTTTGTCAAATAAAGCTATCTACAATAGACTTAATGGAGCTTACCAAATAGATTTTCTCCCAGAAGGTTTCAATTCATTTTAATTCAAGGACTTTTGTGTGTTTCTCTTCCCCTGGATCGTATCTAATTTTGTTATCTTGCTTCCATTGTACGCAACCGTCGAAATCCCATGTACCCTGAATTTGGTATGAGAGGGGGGCTCCAATTTAGAGCCAAAGTCAGTGCCTGTTACATAGAACTCAGTTCTAAAAAAGGGCCAATTTACATTTTAGGAAGGAGATCCCAGGACTTCTTTTATTTCCACACTACCCAGCTTCAAAGTCCAGGAGCCTGGAGCATGAGTCTACCCAAAGCTCTAGGTTGGCCCCTAGGTGCCATATGGGATATGGAGTATGCTCTCTGTGGAAGACAAGGCTGCCCCATACACAGTCAGCCTAGTGATTCATGTTCAGGTGTGGGTTAGACTCGCTGGCCCCTGTGGTCCCTTCCAACACTGATATTCTGTGATTCTATGATTGAAGAGGGCCCATGAATCGAAGCAAATTATGTCA
The DNA here is from genome assembly GCF_900497805.2 of Vombatus ursinus. NCBI lineage: Eukaryota > Metazoa > Chordata > Mammalia > Diprotodontia > Vombatidae > Vombatus > Vombatus ursinus. The sequence goes on from NW_020943841.1 coordinate 501,504, forward strand.
GGGCAGAACTCATTCTGGTTTAGGCTGTGATAGAAATTCCATGGACCCGTGAATATCAGCACAGCCCAGCATGCTGTTCCCCCTCAGCAGTGATTTCTCAGACCTGTGCTTCCACATGGTTCTAGCCAAATTCTTCTTAGAATTGCAGATTCTCAGAGTTGGAAGGCACTTCAGAGACTGTGTTCCTCCTATGACCTCTTTTTGCACACAGCCCCATTTTCTCTATTTGGAACTCAGCCCAATCAATGAACAAATGTCTTTTGCAAGTCAAGGGGGATGAAGAGCCCTGGCCTTGATCATAGTATCCCTGAATCTCTCTACTAGAAGGACCCTTAGAAACCTGCTGGGGGGCAGCTAGGTGGCACAGTGGGTAGAGCACCGGCCCTGAAGTCAGGAGGACCTGAGTTCAAATCTGGCCTCAGACCAAACACTTGACATGTACTAGCTGTGTGACCCTGGGTGAGTCACTTAACCCCAATTGCCTGAAAAAAAATTTAAAAAATAAAAGAAAGAAACCCTCTGGGCCTCCCCAGCCCAGAGTAAGAATCCCTTCTCCAGCTTCTCTGACAAGTGGGCAGCCAGACTGTGCTTGACGCCTTCCAGGGAGGGCAGACTTGGCCCAACTCTCCTAATGGGAAGTTTTGCTTTGCCCATGCCCACGTAGTTCTCTCCATACCTCCCACCCGTTGCTCTTAGTTCTACCTCCTGGAGCTGAGTGGAACATGTCCACGTGACAGGCCTTCAGATACTTACAGACTCCTTATCAACAACAGGAGTTGCTTAGCCTTCTCTCCTCCAGGTAAAACATGCCCAGTTCTTCTAACCAGTGATACAGCAGAATTGCAAGGCCCTTCACCACTCTGGATGCTCTCCAGCTTGTCAATATCCTTCCTAAAATGTGGCACCCAAAACAGCATCTGCTACTTGGGATGGGATCCAATCAGGGTCGAATATACCTCCCTAGTCCTGCACCCCATTATTCTCCTAACATAGCCTAATACTACATTAGTTTCCTTGGATGCTGTATAATATTATTGACTCATAATCCTAAACCCTCCCCCAAATCTTTTTTTCAGACAAGCTGATATACTTAACCTTCTTATATTTGTGAAGTTGACTTTTTGAATCCCAGCTCAGCTATGTGACCATGGGTGTATCCATAGAATATAAGCTCCTTGAAGGCAGGAACTGTTTTGATTTTTTTTTCTTTGTATCCCCAATGCTTAGCCCAGTGTTTGGCACATGTTAAACACTTAATAAATGCATATTGCCTGACTGACTTGACCTCAGTTTCCCCATCTGTAAAATGAGAACAATAATATGTATATTTCCTTCCTCCCAGAGGGATTGTAAGCAAAGGGCTTTGTAAAGCTTAAGGTACTATAGGAATGGGAGCTCGTACTGAGCGCTTGCTGTGTACTATGGTACTAGGAGGATGGCGGGGGTGGGGGAAATTGTGGGTGGCAAGTACAAAGCTGCATATGACATGATCACTGCCCTCCTCCTGTACCTCAAAGTCTAATTCAAGAGACAAGGCCAATACATGTGAAACAATTCAAGAATGATTAAGGGCCAGACCGTATAGCTCGAACTTTGAGTGTAGTAGGAATTCAAAGGGGAAAATAGCAGTGTGGGCTAGAATAGTCAGAGAAGTTGAAAGAGTGAATCATGAAATAAGGAGGTGATGGTATTCCAGGTGGAAAGAATAGCATAAGCAAAGGCATTGATGTGGGAATCAGCCATCAGGGGATGGCAAGAATTTTGACCTAAGGAGCAGAGAATATCTTTTATGAAGGGATAGGAGATGAGATTCAACAGGTAATGCAGGCCCAGATTATGGAGTGCCTTAAATTCCTGACATTGGACTTTGGGCTTGACATAGTAGGCAGTAGGTGCTACTGTGGGCTTGTGAACAGGGTCACAGCACAACACATGCACTGTTTTGGGAGGGTTAGTCTAGTATCCATGTGCGTGATAGATTTGGGAAGACAAGAAGAGACTGGAAACCTAGGACCAGTTTTAAGGCTATAGCAGAAATTCAAGTGTGAGATCAAGAAAGTTTGTGGAGTAGGATAGTAGCAGTAGCAGGAACGAAAAGAGAAAGGGGTGAGTTCAAATGCCATCTCAAAGGAAGAAACACAGAGACTTGGTTACAGATTTGGACTTGGTGAATGCAGGAGAGGAAAGAATACAAAAGACTCCAAAATTTCTAACTCAGTAGATTGGAAGAATGGTGGCAATCATGTTAGAAGAGGAAAGTTAGGAAGGAGAGATAGCTTAGGGGAGAAGATGGTGCGTTCAGTTTTCAACATTTTTAGTTTGAAGGAGATGTTTGGACATTCAAATAGGGATAACTTATAAGTGGCTGGAAATACAGGACTGGTGCTTAAGTAAGAAAGTCAGGGCTAAGGAGGTCAGCTTGGGAGTCAGTAGCAGAGAAGTTCAAGTTAAAATCTTGAGAATAAATGAGCTTACACTAGAATAGTGAGTGCAGAGAAAGAAAAAGAAAGAGAGATGAAGACAGGACCTCCAGGCACAGCTGTAGTTACAGGCCACTAGAAGTAAGCAAAGCCAGTAAAAGAGATGGGGAGTGATCTGAGGGGTGAGAGGAGAAACAGGAAAGACAAAGGAAAAGAATCTTAAATGAGGTATGGTCAACAATATCAAATCTTTAAGGGAAAATTGAAGGGGCTGGAAACTGGGAGTGGGCTTTTCAATTTGCCCAGACAGTCTTTAATGACCACAGAAAGAAAAAAAGGCCAAGAAGAAATCAGCTTTCAGAAAATTCACAGAGTACAATAGGAAGCATTGGTACATTGGAGGAGTATGGCCACAAAAAGAACACAAAGAGATGGTAACTCAGAGTGGTCACCAGGTCTGGGGAGGCTATTTTGTTTTGTTTATAAAATAATGAGACTTGTACATGTTTAACTATGAAAGGGAAGGAGCCCAAAGAGAGAGATGGAAGAGATAATTGTGGTAATAAGGTCTTAAGAGTAGGTGAAGAGGGATGAGGTTCAGGGTAAAGTAGAGAGAAATTTCTTTCTTTGAAACTAGAGAGGAATGAGAAAAAAATCTGGGGCCATGTTATGTTGAGGTGAAATCTCAGGGCTTCCTGAGGTAGCTCATACACCCAGTAGTACTAATCTTCCCCATCAACTAGGAGGCAAGGTCATCCACTGAAAGTGAGAGATGAGAACTGGGAGTTTAGCCTCCCTGGGCCTCAGTTTCCTCATCTGTAAATTGAGGGTGTTGAACTAGATGACTCGGAGGTCCTTTCAACTTCTAAATTTAGGATCCTGTGTGTGACCTTCGGTAACTCACTTCCCCTCCTTGGGCCTCAATTTCCTGATTTGTTATAATTCACATTCTTTGGCACATTTAAGGTTTTCAAGGTCCTTTCCCCATAACCACCTTATCAGGCACACAGTGTGCCATCCCCATTTTCTGGATAAGGAAGCTGAAGCCCAGAAGTGCATCTCTTGGGATCAGGATCACCTAGCTAGAAAGGACTCAAACAGAACTTGCATCCAGGACCTCAGACTTCCTATTTGGCGCTCTTTCCTTACCACCTCAGCACCTCTTGCTTTCAATAGCTTGGTGATATTTGTTTATCTTTTGGTACTCACATCTTGAAGGCTACCCTCAAAATGTATTTGTTTGCTTTATGCTGCAGCAGAAGAAACTGAGGCATTGATATATATATACACACATATATATTTTAAATCATGAACTCTGTTTTGGTCCTTTACTATCAAAACACTTACCAAGAGTTTGGCTTGTAGTGACTCCAGAATGACAGCAGGAGCCTGGAGCTGCCTTAGAACTTTCACATGGCCCTGATGAATTGCCATCTTTCCCATCTAAGGGACATCAGCCCTGACAAAAACAAACATTTCTCTCTGCCTTGGAAATAGTCAGAAGGAGCCACCCAGAGTTAATTATGGCAGTTGTGAATGGCTTGGCTTCCCTGCTCGGTATTCTGTCATACCTGTACTGATAGGTATGTCATATTAAAGGGTAATATTGAATTGCCCAATATTCTACCAATGTACAAGGAGCTCAGCCTTCAGAAAAGGACCCAATTAATTTTAAAACTGAAAGGGAAGATTTTGTGTCCTCATTAAAATGACAGGAGAGTGGCAAATGTATGTTGAAGGTAAAGGCCCCTTAGTGTTTATGGCAGTTTCTGTTTTCTTTTGCTTAGGCAATTCTAAACCAAAGAATTTATTCCCAACTCCCATTTGACTGCAGGCATCAGGCATGCTCTTTCCCCCATGGGATGCAACATCTTCTCATTTTCTCAGAAGGAAAAATATTTTCCTATTTTAACTGGTAAATAAACCTCTAACAATTCCCCAGCCTCACCCAAGATCTTGCTCTTAGTGTCAATATAATATCACAGAAAGAACAATAGACTTGGAATGGGAAAATCTGAACTCATGTCCCACCTCTGCCACTGACTACTGTCACCTTGGGCAAGTCGCTCCATCTGTCTGAACCTCAGTATCTCTATTTGTTAAATGGAAGTGATAATTTCATTCCCAGATTTCCTGATTGGTTAGGAAGAAATTATTTTATAAACCATAATGTGATGATGCCGTGACTTGCAAGTGAACTAGATTTAAGTGAGGGAGGGCTGTACAGGGTCATCAGTCTCACTTTCTCCTCCAGAGTCATCAGAGTCCATTGACAAGATATAAATCAGGATGACTGGAGATGGCCCCCTTAGCTCTGCTACTTACTATCTGTCACCAGTTTTCCTGTGTACCAGAATAAGGGAATTTAACTAGATGATCTCTAAGGATCTTTTTATCCTAAATGCTTCTATTTAGTATTGAGTACTATGGCTGACCAGAGGCCTGCCATGCCCACCTCCATCACCTCTACCCCTCCCCCACAAAAAAAGTTAAGTTTGTCTCTCTGTATGGTCTAACCAGCTTTTGTTAGACTGACCTGACCATCACCGCATGTTTGGCTGCTGTCCTTGGTCCTGAACTGACTGATAGCCTGGATACTTCTCTCTCAAGTAGTCAATTTCCTTTTCTCTATAGAATGCCTGACCAAAGGCTTCCCCCTTCCCTTTTTTTTCTTCTGGTTTGGGCCACACACTTACTTATTAAGTCTCAGAAGGCTACCTGATGAGCAGTATCTTAGAAGTTGGGAGAGATGACAAGAATGAATTTGACTCATACAGCTATGTCACTAAGACTTGCTATAATAAAAAGGTTCTTGTTTACAGTCAGAACGTCTTCGTGATAGCAACAGTTAAAGTCAATAATGAAACCAAACATTAAAATGAATGTGCACCATGCCAAAGGCCTTCTGTACTTGAAAAAAACAAACAAACCACTAAAATGGGAAGTTTAAAAGCACTTTTACAAGGGCTAATTGTATGGCCATTTGTAGAGAGCAATACTGACATCATCTTTCCTGTAATCCCCAGTCTCCGACTGTCCCGTTGACTTAGCCTGCCTAGCCTTTTTGTGCCTAGAAGCCTGTGAACATAGAGATACCATCTAATCTAATCCTTTAATTTAACCAAATTTGAAAACCAAAACCTAGCTAGGGGAAATGTCTTTCCCAAGGTCATATGGCTAAAGTAGCAGAGCTGAGATGGGGAATTGTATGAATGTTGCTGAAAGATTTCATCATAATAATTAGCATTTCTCTAGCACTTCAAAGTTTACAAAGCACTTTACATATGTTCATTCATTTATGATCCTCACAACAACCCTGTGAGGTAGGTGCTATTATTATCCTCCTTTTACATATGGGGAAACTGAGTCACCAAGGTTAGATGATGTGCCCAGGGTCACAGAGCTAATATGTGTTGGAGGTAAGATTTGAACTCAGGTCTTCTGGGCTCCAAGTCCTGTTTTCTATCCACTGTACCACCTAGATACCCTGTTCTGCATGAACCGCCCTTGTCATACAATTGCCAAGTCCTGACCAAGGGAAGTTGAGTACATGATCTGAATTTATGAGCCTATGATGGCCTGCCATCATGAAACTTTGCTCAGCTTACGCTCAGGACATAGACTAAGCAGGAAATCAGCAGCAGCTCAATTTTCCAGGAGTGTCTTCATATTTTAGTTTTTTTAGTTGTTCTTTTTTCCCCTCAGTAGTAGAGATGGTGCTGATCCTGCCCTCAGGTAGCTTCTATTCTAATGCATTTTAAAATTCTCCATCTGATTCTTCCATACTGTAATTCTCTCCCCACCCCAGCTCAACTTATTCAGTTTCTCCTAGCCCTTTTGCTTACATGACTCCTTTGCCCTTATTTCACCCTTCCTCGTGTCACAGTTATTTGTTACAGAACAAGAGATAGAAGAGACCTCCGAGACCAGCTAGGCAGGCTCCTTTATTTTGTATGTGAAAACCTTAAAGCTCAGGGAGTTTGAGTGACTTGTCCAACAAGTAAGAATCTGAGGTGAGACTTGAACACTAGGCCCTCTGGCTGCAGAGCTACTGGTCTTTCCAATATAAACTCTTGAAGGCAGGGCCTATGACAAAGCTCTCTTTGTGTTCCTAGTACCAAGTACAGGGCCCTTTGCTCAGCAGGTATTTAATAAACACTAATAATTTCTTATTGAAGGCAATAAAAATCTTTCTTGTCTTCTATGGTCCAGTGTTCTTCAGAAAGAATCCATAGGACTTAGCTCCCTTCCGGTCCCCTTTTCCTCCCCTGCATCCTAATTTCCTCCTCAAAGACCAAAATATGTCATACTTTTTTGGGGGGGAGGTAGTCGGGGTTAAGTGACTTGCCCAGGGTCACACAGCTAAAAAGTGTCTGAGGTCATAATTTGAATTCATATCCTGGTGCTTTATTCACTGCACCTCCTAGCTGCCCCAAAAATATGTCATCCTTTTGAAGTGAAATCACTTTCTGTTTCATAGACAGGTTTTTCTCTGACTCTCTAAGCATTAAAGCTAGAAAAAACCCCCAAAGATAATCTAGGTCAAACCCCTCATTTTACACGTAGGGAAACTGAGTCCCAAAGAAGGAAAAGAGATTCACCTAAGGTCACACTGCAATATAGTGAAAGAGCTAGGACTTGAATGCAGTTTTCCTTATTACGCCCAACATCCCCCTCGCCTCACTATACTCTCCCTCCCACCCACTCCCACCGCCTACCAACAAAGAAAATCTGGCTCTAACTCAATATTTTGAGCTAATTAGACCAGACAATGGTATATAGGACCATATTGCTGATAGCTATTACCAAAGAGCACAGCTTTTCATGCTCACCTAGCTGTAGGAAGAGATCAGCCTGTGGGTGGGAAGCCCAGTATGGCAGCCTATTTGTGGGCACAGGTGAAATTTTCAATATTGGAAAGCAAAAAAAAAAGTCCATTTGAGAAGTTTCAGTCTGAGGATTAGCCTGTTAAAGGCATTATGCAGCACTGCTAAGTCACTTGCCTTTATTGCCCATTCATCATATGAATGGAAGCATATTTGTAATTTTATTCCTTTTTGGAATGTTAACAGGACACGTAGCACAGAAATGAGGCACTCTCAGTGTAGGACCGAATTCTAATGTGCAGGCAGCAATGCAGTACAGTGCTGAGAGGACTGGACCAGGGTTCCAAGTCCTAGCTCTGCCATTAATTCAGTTTTATTCATTAAGTAAGTATCAGGCACTGGTCTAAATGCTGGGGATACAAAGCCATGTGACCTTTGACAAGTCCCATCCCCTTTCTGAGCCTCAGCTTCCTCCTATAGATAATGAAAGGGATGGATTTGATGATATATGTAGTTCCTTAACATTCTGTGAGTCCAACATTCTCCGACTATCTGTTCCCTTCCATTGGTTTTGGGTAGAATGGTATGGTAAAATTTGGAGTAGAAGGTCTTCATTCAAGTCCCGTCTTTGCCACTCATTAGCTTTGTGATCATGAGGACAAGTGCCTTCCCCTCTCTCGGCTTTCTGTCAGAGCCCTGTACTTTCTTCTGAAACAAATAGACGTATAAGTGTGTGTGTGTGTGTGTGTGTGTGTGTGTGTGTGTATGTATATACATACATGTGTGTATACTTATATGTTATATATAATATTTTATTTCTCTGTGTTGTTGTTCAGTCACGTCCAATTCTTTGTGACCCCAAAAACCATCCTGTCCATTTTCTTAGCAAAGGTATTGGAGTGGTTGGTTAAGTGACTTGTCCAGGGTCACACAGTAAGTGACTGAGGCCGGATTTGAACTCAGGTCTTCCTGACTCCAGGCCCAGCACTCTATCCACTGAGCCTCATGGTTGCCTCTTTTATTTCTCTATCACCTTAAAAATTAGCAAAACACCTTCACAACCACCCTGTGAGAGAGGTAGTGCAAGTGTTTAATTAGATTATAAGCTACTTGAAGGCAAGGATTGTTTGTTTATTTGTCTCGGTATGCCCAGAACCTAGCCTAGAGTGGGCACTTTCAAAAAATGTCTGTAAAATTATTATTGCCTCCTTTTTACAGATGAGGAAACTGAGGCTCAGAAAGATTAAAAACTACTTGTGCTAGGTCACATAGAAGCCAGAGCTGTTCATTGCCCATGTGCTTTCATGGTCCTCTCTGACCTCAGATGTTTTGTTAAGAGAGTTTTTAAGTCCTGATCACACTTAGCAGAGCCAGGTTTCCATGGTCCAGAATTGGCACAGTCAGACCAGCTTGGCAGTCTCATTTGAACTTCCCACCCATGTGTTTTAGCCCTAGTCTCTCAGGCTGAGGCACTGAAGGAAGAAAATGACAGCCTGCGTTGGCAGCTCGATGCCTACCGGAATGAAGTGGAATTACTCAAACAGGAACAAGGCAAAATGAGCCGGGATGATGATGCAACCAAGGAGCAGCAGCTGAAACTCCTTCAGCAGGCTCTGCAAGGGATGCAACAGGTAAGTGTGCAAGGGAGGTCCTTGGCTCCAATGGGCCTTGCCTTTGGAAATGCTGGCCTCAGGCTGCAGCCCTTGAAGGCATGTTGCCTCCTGCCCCAGGAACAGGCCCTTATTCCCTGTATGGGAAGTCCCAGAGCGCCTTCTCATCTGCCATTGGAGCTCCCTTCCAGTGCTGAGTCCTACAGTCTGGCCCGCTGGCAGCAAGGAACCAGGCGTTGTTCTCCTCATTTTCTCGATTGGAAAACTGAGGCCCAGAGAAGGGAAGTGACTTGCTAGTGTCAGGTCTAGAGCTAAAACCCAATGCTTCTGATTGCCAACCCAACAAGTGCTCTTTCCATCCCATACCACCACCTGAAATCAACCAGGTTAATGCTTGGGTAATCCTTCTTAATAAGAGACAGAGTGGCAGAGAGGATAGAGGGTCAGCCTCAGATTCCGGAAGCCCTGGGTTCAAGTTCTGCCTTTACCATGTACTGAGGCAATGTGACCCCTAGGCAAGTCACCACAACTCCTCAGTGCCTCAGGTTGGGACACAGCCTAATGAAGTATCCAGATCCTTGGACTTAGAGTCAGGGGACTTGAATTTGAATCTCGACTCTACCACCTTTGACCCTGGGCAAATCACTTTTATCTCCCTGTACCTCAATCTCCTTATCTGTAAGATGGGGACAATAGTACTTGGGGATAAATATCACCCAGGGGTGACAGTTGTATGAGAAAAGCATCATGGTGCTTTAAAGAAAACATGGAACGTGGGGCAACTAGGTGGCACAGTGGCTAGAGCACTGGCCCTGAAGTCAGGAGGACCTGAGTTCAAATCTGGCCTCAGAACAGACACTTGACACTTACTAGCTGTATGACCCTGGGCAAGTCACTTAACCCCAATTGCCTTAAAAAAAAAGAAAGAAAGAAAACACTGGATTTGGAGTCAGAGGAAAACCTAAGTTCAAATCTTGCTTCTAAAACTTACTACCTGTGTGACCTTAGATCAGTCCCTTCTCTGGGCTTTAGTGTCATCTTCTGTAAAATAAGAGGGCTGGACTAAGTGACCTCTACACTTCCTTCCAGCTCTAAATTGATGAGCTTCCAATTAAGATTACTGTCCAAGGACATACATTGCAAAAAAGGTACCATTCTGCAGTGGTAGAGTGAGCCTGCTTGCTCACTAGGGGTTTCCTATATCAGTGGAACCCCAGATCCTGTCCACAAAAGTTATTATCAAGAGAACAAACTCTTTTCTGGCATTGTTGGGGAGTGAGATAGAAACTCAATATTCTGGTGAAATTTTTTGTCCAGACCTTTGACCTTTGATTCAATCAGTGTAGACACCTTCTGCATGAGGAAACTCCCTTTGCAAATTCAAGTTGGTACCTCCTCTGAGGCACTGAAAGGGTAAGTGACTTGTCCAGGGCCACATGGCCCCCAGATAGGTCAGAGGCAGGACTTGAACCCAGGGATTATCAACCCTGAGACCAGCTCTCTGCCCAGGTGCTCCACATTGCTTCTCTACTCTGGTGACTAGATGGCTCTATATCTACCGATATTGCATCACCAGTTTTCTAAGGCTTAGAATACAAGTGCCTTCTCAGGTCCTCCTCTCGAGCCTCAGTGGAACTATCAGACAATGATTTTGTGGGGCCATTGAGACTCATGAAGATCATCTACTAAGGCATAGTGGAAAGACTGCAGTCTGTACCAGTGGAGGGAGTAGTCCACTGATGAAATTGCAGCTCTTTGAAATTTTCAAGGGAGAGGGGCCAGGCAAATACAGTTGGTACACAAATTTGGCTGGGACTTTACAGTTTACGAAATACTTTCCTCACAGCCACCCTGTGATATGCCATTTTATAGATGAGGAAACCGAAGGCCAAAGAAGAGAAATGATTTGTCCAAGGTCATAAGGTAGTAAGTAGCAGAGCCAGGGTTCAAATTCAGGTGTTCTGGCTCCAAGTCTTGTGTTCTTTCTTTCCACTGAACCCCACCATTGGGGGAAATCAGTCTGGAACTTTATCTAGGAAAAGCTATTAGAACTATAACTCCTGCCCAGCTACAATTTTACTTGAGAGGCCAGAAGATGTAGGCCTGTCAGAAGAGCAAAAGAAGACTTGTCACCCCAAGGACAGGGAAGAAGTCAAGTTTCAGGAGTAAATTGATAAATGAAGACAGCCCCTTTAGAGGCAGAAGACCTGGCTTTGAGGTCTGGCCTATGTGTCTCATGACCACCAGGGGAGTTTCTTCCCTTCTATGAGCCTTCATTTCCCCCATCGATAACATGAGAGGGTTGGACTAGTTGGTTTCTAAGGGCTCTTCTAGCTCTGAAACTTATGTTTCTGGGTTCCTCATCTGGAAAATGGGAATAATCAGACTTTCTGAGGCAGGTAGGTGAAGAAAGTGCTCTGTAAACTCTCCTGGAGCTTTTCACCTCTTCATCCACAAAATGGGGTAAATTTGCCCTTCCTACTGCCCAGGATCCTTATGAGGAAAGCAGAAATTTAAACTTTAAACCTCTAGAGAAAGGGAACGGTTATTATTAAATGTGAACCACCGGAAAGAAAGGGATGAGAGGTATGGAAAAAACCTTGACATTATAAGCATTGCCACCTTCCCACTATTATCTTTGCCATAGACCAAGGAGGGCCCAGCACAGACCACATTACACATCTAAGCTCAGTCAGCAGCCCCTTGGGGAACTTGGGATCTCACTCCTCACCCTCTTTGATCTGTTCCTTCTTCAGCACCTTCTGAAACTGCAAGATGAATACAAGAGAAAGGAAACAGAGCTTGACAAAGTCAAGGATGAAAAAGTGCAGCTGGAAAAATTACTGGAGAATCTCCAGGAGCAGGTACAGTGGACAGGGCACAGCACCTACCTCCCACAGCCTTGGCCACGAGGGCAAGAGGGTAGGGTCTTCCCCACAAGCCCTTTCTTTTGTTACCACACATGCTGGTGTCAAGTTGGGGGTCCATCAAGTGGACACATACCTCACCAGTCAGAAGGGAATGCCCTCAGATTTGGGCCCATTCAGAGGTCATCCCTGGAGTCCCTCACTCCTCGTGGTCAGTTATTTGGTTGGAAGGGCAGCATGGTGTGGTGGATTTGGAATCTGGGGCCCAAGGTTGAAGTCGTGGTTCTATGTTACCTGCCACAAGTCATTTCGCCTCTCTTCCCTCCCACCCCTGCTTTTCTCCATAAAGTTTGAAGAGCTTGGACTGAATCAGAACTCCCATTTCTCTAATGCCTTAACAAGATTATATCCAAGATCCTATTCAGCTTTAAATCCAATAATCCCATGATCTTGGGATTAGTCTGTCTGTGCTCCTATGCTCCTAACTGACAGGGTTTTTTTGGAAAGCTAAAAATGCCTTTGGACATCTGCGCAACTGATGGCATTTGAAATTACACATCTTATTAAGAAGGAAACTGAAGCCCAATTAGATCTTGCCTGTTTCTTTGGTGATGCACTCTCTAGCGTAGATGGTGCCTAGCTGCAGAGTGAGAGAACAAGAGGTTTGTCTAACCAGGAGAGTGGGAGTATTACAGAGAATCAACGTGCACAGGGCCATGTCTTCTGGCTGTCTTGTAGCACCTACGTTAGTCATTTCTAGCTGCTTTTTAAATCTCTGAATCATATCATGCAGCCCTTTGTACAGATACACAGAGCATTGCATTGACATTTCTCTGTGGAGAGAAACCAGGTATAGATTGTAGATGGGGCCCATGAACTGAAAACAATCATGGAATTCAAGGGGGAGGTCTAGGCTCTGCATAATATTCATAGGGACAGAAAGGTAGAATTTTGTCTTTGGGGAGTCTGAAGAAGCTGAGAACCCCACCCAAGAGCAGCTAACAAGCAGCAGATTGATTGAAGCTCCCTGGCCTTGCATTGGATGCCTGTCTATCGAGGCATGTCATGTCTGCTAACGATCACCACTTTGTTAGGCTCCTGGCCTCACCATTATTCTTGAACGCTCAACTGGAGCTAGCCTCTGGAGAGGCCCAGTGGTGAAAATGGAACTCCATTCTGCTGTCTTTGGAGAGGAAAGAGGAGAGGGCGACAGACTCATGCACCCAAAATCAGTAGTCTCCAAGTTGAGCATGAGGCTTTGCCCTTCATCTTCAAGTTCAGCCCAGGAAGGTGCCACACACTCAGGCTCCATCTTGAGTTAGCCACACAATGGCTTCCTCTGGAGTACCATTAAGAGTTGGCAGCCTCAGTGGAATTTAAGTAAGTGAGTGAAAGTGTTTACTTCTGCAGGGTCATTTACAATGTTTTTAATTCTTCCACTTCATAACACCAACTCACTCTCCAGCCTTCCTGAAGCTGTTAAGCAAATGAGTCTCATCCCAGAGAAATCCATTCGTCACATATTTAATTGAACAGTGCCAAGGCTACTGTCCTTCCCAGACTTTACTGTTACAATAGGAATTCCCAAAATGTCTGCAGGCTACAAGAGAGAGTTCCACACTTCTTGTGTTCAGTGGGGCACAGCATGGGCATGACACAGCCAAACCCATGGCTCGTTGACTTCTAGACACGAGCATCCTCAGTGATGATAACCGGAGCCTTTGTAAAGCCTTCAAGGTCAGATCACACAGAGAAAACTTGCCAAACTGTGCCTACATGGAAGCTTTCCCCATTTTTAAATTTAATATACGAGGAAATGATAGACGAAGAGAACAGGAGGAAAGCTTCCGCTTGTTGTGAAGCAAACGTAAGTCTCCGTGTGTTTCTTTCCATTCCTTTTCCACAAAGCTGAAGAGGCCCAACTGTTTACCACCAGCAGGCCTACCACAGGAGGTCTGATTTGTGGACCAATAGCTCAGCTGGACAAAAGTAGGTTAGAGAGCAAAATGCCATATCATTAAGCCCCCATTGATGATTGTAAGTTAAAAGAGAGGCCATGAGTTTGGTGTGGGCCGCTCTGCAGGGACTCATCATATTCAGGGGGGATTCTGGCCATTTTACGGTCAAGAGAGCAAGCTCCTTGGCTCTTCTGGTAAATTGGTAATAACCAAGTACCCTTGGTCCCAAATCTTCCCAACCCAACTGGGTAATTTTCAAAATGCCAACTAGATTACAACTGATGCCAGTCTGATAGAGAATGCTCTTCTGCCCAAGTAATCAGAAGGCTCTCCAGGTGTCATAGACTGCTCTACACTTCTTGCCATAAGGTACATATCCACAGGAAGCCCAGAAAGCTACTAGATGGAGAAACTGAGGCTCAGAGAGGTTAAGTGGAGTGCCCATGATCTCATAGCCAATCAGTGGCAGAATCAGGACTTGAAACCAGGGCCCATCTGACTCTAAATCCCAATTCTTGCCTGACGTTCTGTTCATTGAAACTAACTGTCTCCACCTGAGTGAACTAACACAGGAAGGCCTTTATTCTTTTCCCCAGGAGTGTAGAGTTTCCAGGATCTGTGTATCCAACCAGGAGAATGACCCACTGGAAATGGCTCCAACTAGCATCCCTGTCAGATCGGAGAGAGAGGCACTCTTAGTGGGTAAGAACAATGGCACGTGCTCATCCACACTGGGCACAGGGAAGACAGAAAAAACACTAATTAAGAACCAACAGTATGATAACAGGAATAATGACATGCATCGTGGATAGAATATGGCACTGGGAAACCAAAAGACCTAGGTTCAAATCCTCTGATCTTAGGGCCAGAGCCTCTGAGCCTCGGTTTCCTTATCTGTAAAATGAGAATGAAAACTTCTCTAATGCCTCTCTAATTCAGAGGTAAGTAGGTACTCATTTGAATAGTGAGGCTCAGAGGAGATTATGTGTATAAAGTGCTTTGTAAACTTCAAAGGCTTATATGAAGATCAGATAGTGAATATCATGTCCTGGGGTGGGGGAGACCCAAAGCTAACACAGGCCCCAGCTCCTGCCCTCTGGGATCTCACAGTCCAGTGGGGGCAAAGATGCTAACACTCAGAGAACTGTAACACACAGCTTTACAAGATAGGTACAAGAGGCCTGAGGAAGATTCAGTATTGCTTGGGAATGCTGAAGCCTTGGTAGGGGTGGGGGGTTAGGTGGGATGAGCTGTGGTACTTTAAAGTATACACAGTGCTTTTCTTACAACAACCCCACGAGAAAGGACATGTGAGGGTGTTTACAGGCTCAGAGAACAGAAGGGACTTGCTCAAAGTCACACAGCTAGTAAGTGTCAGAATTAGGATTCAGAACCAGTTCTCCGGAGTCCAAGGCCAATGCTCTTTGCACAAAGCCTGATTGTTTGGATTAGATGAAACCCAACTAGTCACTCAGTCCTAAGTGGTTGTGAATCATGCCAGAACTCAGCCAGCAGTGGGGGCATGGGCTCAGGGTCCTTGAGTGCAGGGGCAGAGAGGCAAGAATGATACCAACCTAAGTGTATGTGTGGGCCCTGGGCTATGCCTGCCTCAGGCACAATAACGTCAGTTGCTGCCAAAGTGCAACAGACCAAATCCAAAGGTAAATGTAGACAGAGTGAGCCAGGTTGAGATATGTCTCTTCTTTTGCCCTCTGGGAGTCTCCATTAGGGAACTAACCTAGACCCTGTTGGGCAGGGCCTAGAGGGCAGACCCTGGATGACAGACTGTCCAGCTTAAACTTGCCAGATACGCTGAACTTTTGATTGGTTGTTTCCTGGGGCATTTCTGGGCTTGCCCTGAATCAATCAAAGATATGAAAAGTTGGTCGTTATCTCTGATAAAAGTGATGCCCGAGCAGTACAACAAGAGGACAAGGGAATACAGAGAAGAACTAGCATCATGTCATACTTAAAGCATCAATGATTTCCTCAGTGTGGATGCTCCCTTCATAGATACAGATAGCACTCCATTCCTGCCCTTCCCAGCTCTGGACTTGTATGTGTGTGTGCGCATGTGTGCGCGCATAGACTTGCATGTGTGTGTGAATGTGTACGTGCATGTACATGCATGTGTGCATGTGCACACACACACACAAACTCACATCCTACCTTAGTTCATGATCCTCATTAGTTGCTATGGCCAAAAAAAAAAAAAAAACAAGACAGTCACTACCTGGTGACTATCTTTCTGCTGATGAGTATCATGTTGAAGGAATAAATAATGACTTTGACAGTATTTTCTAATGATCTCTTAACTCAGAATATTTCATATGCTGCTTAAGTGGGGCTCTACATAGCTAGGGACCATTTGGAATACATTACTGGCCTCACTCTAAGACTTTCTAGAGGGACAATAGTTATCTGGAGTATAAATCTTTTTAAAGCTTCTCTGTATTCACTGAAAATATTTTCTTGTGATATTGTAAACTGAGAGGCAGCATGGCACAGTGGACAGAGACTTGGCCTCAGAGTCAGGGTAATCTGGGTTCAAGCCCCACCTCTGACCCATCCTGACTGTGTGACCCTGGGCAAGTCACTTACCCTTTCACCACTCCAAAGGCTATATGCTACAGAACAGGTGCCTCTCTCCACTGAAATAGAGAATTTCCTCACTAAGGGAGTTACCCACACTGATGAAATCACAGGTAAGTCTGAACCTAAAGAAAGAAAGAAATGATTTTTTTAAAATTATACATGCACACACAATATAGAAATCATTATAATATATAATATTTTATATATTACCTATTTATATAAAATATCTGTATTTTATATGTGTAAATACACTCATGTGGATATATATGTATATATATATATTATATACATACACACACGTATCTACATGTGCATGTATGTATATAAAAATAACCTAGATGCTCAGCTTCATGAAAGCAGCAACTGTGCCCAGCACAGGCCTCTCTCAGCACACAGTAGGCAGTTCCTGTTAGTGTCTGTTGAAGACTGCTGTCAGCACACACAGATTGCCACAGTAGGAGAGGATCAAGAGACATGAGAAATACAGAAGGAGATTGAAGCCCCCCAAATATTTCTCAGCCACAGGAAGGACAGAGCTGAGCTCTTGCCACCTCACACCGACACTCCCAGCCTTCAGTCATAACGCCCGTTCCTACAGCGGGGTAGGAGGAAGGAAATAAGCTTAGATTAAGCACCTACTATGTGCCAGGTACTGTGCTAAGCATCATTAGGGATAGCAGGGCAGGAAGATAGGCTTGCCCCAATTCCTGCCCCCAGTGCCCCCTGCCCATGCCCCCAGCTCACCTGACACTGCAGGCCCACTTGGATTCTGGGTTCAGTCGGCCTTTGCAGTGGAGTCCCTGATCAGCCTGTCCTCCCATTCCTGGCTGGGCACCTGCCACCTCCCTTCTGGTTGGGATTCAAAGCCAGCCTTTCCCCCTGCTACCCACCTTTCTCCACACCTTCATCCTCATCCACCTCAGCCCCACCCCTCCATAAGCCACTTCCCATTCCATCATGCCCTCTGGAACCTTGCTTGACTGTTAACAAACTTCACTTGTGCTAATGAAACCTGGCTGTCTTGGGAAGACGCTCTTATCTAGGGCCTCTTTCTCTAGCACTGGGTGCTTTTTCTCTCATGCCCACCCCAACACACTGAGCCTGGAGGAGTGAGCGACAAGCTTGGCTCCTTTTGCCATTGCCACTTGCAGACCCTCCCTTTGCCACCATCACTCATCCACTCATTGTTCTTGGAGGTTCACGCCGTCCATCTATGTTAGACTGCCCATGTCCTCGTCACAGTTAGCCTCCAGCCTCCAGGAGCTCAAGACCCGGATTTCAGTCTTCTACCTACACCTTGACCCCTGCCCTCATATTTTAAGCTTTCAGTATCCATGGCAGTGTCCCAGCAAATGCTCGGGCATCCCATTTGGCCAATGCTGGCTCCCTTGGCCCACATCTTCACTCCATCTCAGCCACCCATAAGTCTGCTGCCTCCATGAGCCAGAACCCTAAGATTCCTCTCCTTGATCAGAGCCCCCTCTTACTCCATTCCTTCTTCAACCTCACTCCTCCTAAAGCTGTTCTTTGACCATAATGTGACCTCAGGTCCCTCCCCCGTCCATGTTTTCACTGTCCATCACTCTTCCTCTGGCCTTACTTTCCTCCCTTCACAGTTTTGCCCCATGGTAGTTCACCTGTGCACTAGTCTCCCCTTTTGAAGCCCTTACCCTCTTGCTCCTTTGCCAGGCATGCTTTGGCAGACACTGATCCTGGGTCACCTCCACATCTGCCTTCTCTGTCCACATTCATGAGCTGCTGAAGAAAGCTATGCAACCTTGCAGATAAGGTTCCCTGCAAATTCACTCTCAGATCTCGGCTGGGCCCTCCCTCACTACCCTTCACAGAAATCCTTGTATTCCTCTTTAGTTGGCAGCTCTCTATCATGTTCTCTATGGCAGTTGTTATGAACTTTCTGTTCTCAACCCCCCTACAACACTGCCAGCTCCTCGTTTCCTCTTAGTAGAGGACCTGGACCCCTACTTTATTGAGCAAAGAGAGACTTTTCCGTCATCTTGAGCTATTTCTACCCTCCTCCATACTTAAAAACCCAACTCTGTCATCCCCCTGTTCTCTCCACAGAGGTCCCTGAGGTAGAGGTGGCCCCTTCTCCTTGCCAACTTCTCTGCTTCTGCTCTGGATCCTGTCCCCTCCCACCTCCTTTCAGAGCTGGGGGGGGAAGGGCTTCCATTATTTTCTCTTTTTCTCTCATCTTCAATCTTCCTTTCTCCAGTGGCTCCTTACCTGTCACCTATAAACGTGGCCACATCTCACATTACTACATTATAACTTCTCCATTACAAAAAGCCTTTACTTGGCTCTGACATCCCCTCAAACTATTAGCCCATATCTCTTCTCCCTTTAACCCAGCAAAGGGCTGTCTTTGCTCATTGTCTCTGTTTTCTCACCTCCCATTCCTCAATATACCTTATACTTTTTGGCTTCTGGCTCCATTACTTAACTGAAACAGCTTTTTCCAGTTATTGGCATTCCCTGAACTGCTAAAACTGATAGCCTTTTCTGGGTCCTCATCCTACTTTGACATTATTTCATCTTTTGGTACTATCCACCCCTCTCCCATGTCTTCTTTGACAGTGCTCTCCCTTGGTTCTCTGGCCCATCTAACCATTTTTTCTTCTGCTTTCAGTCACTATCCAGCTCCCATACTCTAAGCACGAACATCTCTCAAGGCTCTGTCCTGTAACACTTTTTCTTCTCTCACTATACTTTCAGCAATCGTAGCAGCTCCCATGGGTTCAGTGATCTCTATGTAGATGACTCCTAGAAACTCTCATTTTCTCCTGAGATTCTCTTACTTTTGCCAGCTGTATCTGCTTGGATGTCCCACCAGCATCAGAAATCCCGCCTATCTAATATAGGACTTTTTCGATATCTCCCCTTCATTTCTGTGGAAAGTACCATCATCCTTCTGGTCAGCCAGGTCTGCAACTTCAGTCATTCTTGGCCATTTCCTTCTCCCTCACTTCCCATTTGCCAAGTCTTGATGATTTCACCTCCTTGACATGTCTCACACGCACCTCTCTCTGCTTATGTTCAGGTCCTCTTCACTTCTCTTCTGGATTACAACAACATCCTCTTGGTCTCTCTCCCTTCTTAAATCCATCTTCCCCACAGCTGCCAAATTGATGTTCCTAAGACACAAGTCTGACCTTGTATCATCTTCTTATTCAAAACTGTCCCTATTATCTCTAAGATAAAACACAAAGTTAGTATTGAAAGCCCTTCCCAATCCAGCTTCCACCAGTCATTCCAGTCTTTCTGCATGTCATGCCCCTTCTCACACCCTGGCATCTAACCAGATTGACCTGCCAGCTCTTCTCCAACTGTAAGGTGTCATTTTCCATCTCCTGCCTTTACCTTTTCCTTGGCTGTCGTCCCTGCCTGGTATGCACTCTCCCCTCACCTCCACCTCTGAGACTGTCAGCTTCCCTCAGAGTCTCAGTTTACTTGCTATCTCCTATGTGAAGCTTTTCCTCCCCCCTCCCCCCACTACCCCTCTCCTCAGTTATTAATGCTCCCTCTTGAAACAACTTTGCATTCACTTACCTCCATGCATGCTCTATCACCTCCATGTTAAGTCACATGATATCACCCCTCCCAATAGTATGTAAGTTCCTTGAAGGCAAGAACTGTCTCATTTTCAACTTTGGGTCATGACTGCCAAGCATAGGGCTTTGTACAGAGTAGGGATTTAACAAATATTGAATTGAATTGAATTGAATTACCAGTGTCCTCCATACAGACTAATTACTAAACACCTGTGAAATGACATGTAGTCTACAATGTTAGTGGTAGAAAAACCACTGAGGGAGTCAGGACCTGGGCTCTGATCTCCTCTAAAGATAAGAACCAATTGGTCTTTGAGGACCTTTTCAAGGTCTAGATCCTCAGAACCTAAGGTGACTGAATGTGGAATCAGTCTACACAGTATCTCTGAGCCTCAGTTCCCTTTGTCTGTAAAATGGGGATAATCTATGCGCTTGCACTCCCTACCTCACAGAGATATTGTGTAGTTGTAAGGAATTCTTCTCAGTGAGCTGGAAGGAATCTTAGCTCATCTGCTTAGAGCCCCTCCTTTTGCAGCTGACGAAATCAGGACCCAAAGTGGGGGGCAGGGAGAGCTGATACCGGGTCCTGGCTCCCAGCCCATTCACCTCTCCATTACACTTGATGCACATGAATCATTTAATTAAGGAACGTTCCACTCTGATGATACTCGAGCACATGCACAGAAATAGCTGCAAGTGTCTGTCTTGATAGTGTCGAGGAAGGAAACAACTTGTTTCCATTTCCAAGTTCTCCAGCCCATTGGCAGGAGAAAGAACTGTCAGAAAGAACTGGTTTAGAGGAAAACCTGTGAGGAGTCATCCTGGGAAGGATTCCTGGATGGGATTTTTTTAAACAAAAGACAGTCTAGGGCAGATGAAAGAGGAAGTGGGTGCTATTGGATGGCTAGGCCCCAGGCTGGGAGCCTCAGGACGGCTGAGCACTTCTTTCTGTTTGGTGCCTTGCTGACCACTGGAAGTACTCCTCATTTGAAATAGCTTTTCTTTTTTTTTCTAAATAGTATTTTAATTTTTCTCCAGTTATACATAAAGGCAATTTTTAAGATTCATTTTTTTTTAAATTTGAGTTCCAAATTTTTCTCCCTCCCTTCCCTCCCCTCTTCCTACAATGGTAAGAAATCTGACATAGGTTATATATGTACTATCATGTGAAACACAAAATAGCCTTCCTTGCTTGGCTGACAAAGCCTCCTTCTTTCATGCCATTGCTAGCTCTTTCTGAATTCAATTCTCCCTACTGCAAACAGTAAACACTATGAGCTCCCTTTGCCTGGCTCTATAAGAATGAATTAATGACTGCCTAGGGAAGTCCAAGAACACACAGTGATTGTGTCCTAGGGTGGAGGGCACCAACTGGGAACAAGTTTACTCATGATAGTAAGTCCCCTGCGGTCCCTCTCCACTCCTGGATTTAGGACAGTTTCACCCACCATTAGGGCAGCCTTGCGGAGGAACTCCCAGACTGTCCTGAGAACTTAGACTGTTCTTGGCCAGCTTCCTAAGGAGCCTGACAAACACACCAGCTCTTAGATTTTAAGAGTTAGGAGGGCCCTTGGAGACCATGCAGTCCAACCTCTCTCCTTTTACGGATGACAATATGAGCAAGATCATACAGCCAGTGAGTGGCAGAGCTGAGATTTGAACTCAGATCCTCTGACTCCAGAACCAGCCCTCTTTCCATGCTGCCACTGTTAATCAAACCTGTACTTGTCACCAGGCATTGTGCTAAGTGGTAGGGTTACAATTACAGGCAAAAAGAAAGTCAGTGTCTGCCCTCAACTAGCTTACTTTCTGTTGGGGAAAAACAGTGTGTACAAAGGAGCTAGAGTGGTGAGAGAGGTGTCCTTGGTAGAAAGGTAGAAAAAGAATCTGCAGAGTTAAGGGCTGAGCCAGGTTTGAAGGGAGCATGGCCATCATGAGTGCTTCCCCAGCTGGAGGAAGAGGTTGTGGGGGTGGAGCCTCTGGCAGGGTAAAGGCCACAGGGTCAGTGGAGGAGGAAGAGGAGGAGGAGAAGTAAACAGTGGAATCCCTTAGGAATAGGGACTAGACCTGGGATTTCATTGGCATAGAGTACTACAGGTGAGAAAACCCCTACCAATTCAGAGACTCTACTTGCTCTGTAACCTGGGATCATTTCCAAAGGCCCTGGCACATATTGTGGGCTCATAGATTTTGAGCTGGAGCTGGCTCAATCCCCTCCTTCTCTAGAGGGGAGCTAAAATGACTTGCCCACAGTCCCACAGGTCAGGTGCTAAGCAGCATAGCTGGGATTCGAAGCCAGGAAGATAGCTACAGATCTAGTCCAAGAACCAGTATGTGTCAGAAGCAGAGCTTGAACCCAGGTTCTTCCTGGTTCCCATGCCACTTGTCCAGTCACACAAGGTACCCTGATTATTTGCTCAGAATCTGTTGAGCTCAGTGCATCAAGAGTGTAAGGCCCAAAATGCTGAGAAGTGCCTCCGAAGCCGTTTATGCGTCATGTAAATTCCTAGCCATGTGATCATCACTATGATCAAAAAAATTAACAACAAGCAACATTTGGATGGAGGTGTATGCTGGGAAGCTAGGGGTACACTGGGAAGGTGTTATTCAGTTCAGTTCATCAAGAGCACCGGGATGGACACTGGAAGAGAGACAAAATTTGGTTAAGGAGCCTCACTGTCAAATTCATGGAATCACATACGCACACGCACACGCACACACACCACTATAATAATGTGATTGCTCATTGTGAATATGTTTGAGAGGTATGAAACAAAGTCCTTTGTCTGGTTTGGTTTGGGGGGGCCATTTCATGGGCCAGATAAAACCCTGGACTGAACTCAGTTCCTGGCCCAGTTGATCCAAGGACGATCTCATGGTGCATGTTAATTACCAAATGTTCAGGACGGGAAGAGAAGACTCAGGTATTGAGCTCCTTGTACCAATTATCCGACTGATGTAGTGTTGAGGGCGGGGTGGGGGGGGGAGGTCAGAGTACTGTAACAGGCATCATGAAGGCTAAAATAGCCTGGACAGTCTGCTCCTGTAGTTGGCCCAGAGCCAATGCTATGAGCATGCTTGTCTTAGAAGAGATAGAGCACATTCAACACAAAACTCCCCATCACTGTTGGCAGAGAACGCAATCATTTGCTCATTTTCGAAGTAGAACATGCACAATCTGCCCTAGAGAGGAACTAGGCGAATCAGGTAGAGATGGAATTTATACCCCACAGAGCCGTCACTAGCTGTTTCTGTGCCTAGGGCAAGTCCCGGCAAATATACCCTGAAATCAACTTTGTACTTCATGATACAAAAATAATGTAAGACAAATTCAGTTGTGAGTGGGAGGAGGAATTAGTTACATTAGTGGCTCACAGATGGGTGTTATTAGCAATGCATCCCATCTGGTAGTTTCCTATTTTCATCAATTATTCTTTGTAACTAGGTGTTGAGCTCAGTTATTTCTATGCTTCTAAAGGAGTACATAGCTGTCAACATGTAAATATCACAGATTTCAGAATGTACACAATCTTTTTAAATGACCAGCCTACATTTTTGTTGTCTCTCAATTTTGGTGCCCTGGGGCAAAGCCCCAGTCACCCCACTTTAGTTAGGTCTCTAATACTGCAAAAGAACATGTAGATAAATTGTGAAAATTGTTCTTAATATGAACTGATGACAAAATGTTAGAATTCATATAATCTTTAATATGCTAAGTGGTGGGGAGATGGTGCCTAAAAATGTCAACTTTCTGTTTGAATCCTTGAGATTCGTCTAGACTTGGGATTTCATCAGTATAGGAACTCCCAGTATGGAAATGCCTTCCACAGATACTGAGTAATAACTTGGAAATTGACAAGGTGTCTCAAGGTTAACACCTATGGTATTTTCTCTATAGGTATAATATCCACATTTCTTCATGTGCACCCATTTGGAGCAAGTATTGAATACATTTGCTCTTATCTACAGCGTCTGGATACCAAGGTATTTAGGGGAGGGGAGGAAACTGGGATGGTGAGAAAAGGCTGTATTGGATACTTTGTAAATATACTGTCAGTGAAAAAGCCCTTTACATGTAATCAAAATGATCCCTTTTATCTTCTGTGATCCTCTCTATCTCTTATTTGGTCATGACTTCTGCTTTCCATAGATCCCAAAGGTAATTTCTTCCTTGCTCCTGTGATTTGTTTATGATGTTACCTTTTATCTCTATGTCATAGAGCCAATTGGAGCTTATCTTAGGATATGATGTCAGGTGTTAATCTAAACCTAATTTCTGCCAGATGGGGCAGCTAGGTGGTGCTGTAGTGGATAGAGCACCAGGCCTGGAGTCAGGAAGACCTGAGTTCAAATCCAGCCTCAGGGTTGGGTGACACTGGGCAAGTCACTTCACCCTGTTTGTCTCAGTTTCCTCCTCTGTAAAATGAACTGGAGAAGGAAATGACAAACCACTCCAATATCTTTGCCACGAATACCCTAAATAGGGTCACAAAGAGTTGGACACAACTGAGAAATGACTAAACAAGAACAATTTCTGCCAGACTGCTTTCCAATTTTCTCTGCAGTTTTTATCAGTTATTGCCTAACCCCAGGAGTAGCTAGAGTCTTTGAATTTATGGAAGACCAAGTGAGCAGAAACAGGAAAACAATCTAGACAATAACAACATTGTAAAAACGAACAAATTTGCAAACCTTAAGAACTCTAATCAGTGCAATGACCAACCGTGATTTCAGAGAACCAGTGATCAAGAATGCCAGAGAGGCGATGGCTCACGATGCAGAACGAGGCATGCATTTGGGGACGTGGCCAATGTGGGAAGCAGTTTTGCTTGACTAGGCATATTTGTTACAAGTGTTGTTTCTGTTTTTGTGTTTTATTTCCTGAGAGGCAGGGGAGGTGGGAGGTAGAGGAAACAAATGCTTGTTCAGTTCCAAGAATAACCAGATTGTCAGGATCCTACAACCTCTGGCAAGGCTTAGAAAGTAGAGTTAAGGGCACAGCTGTCCCTGACCTTGTGCCACAGCCATCATTGTCCCAATCCTTTGGTGTTTTCCATGCCCAAGTTGTCAGGCAGTTTGCATCACGGTCCAAGACACCAGGCACCTGTAGCAATACATCTTGCCCAAGGTTCCTAGACAAACAAGAAAAGCTCCGCAGTCAGCCAGACTCCCCAGAGACTCACTTGTCTGGGACTAGGAGATTTCACTTGGCTCTCTGGTTCTCTTTGCGTCAACGCATAAATCTCTGCCACAGCAGTATTATAGACCAGCCCAAACCCTTCTAAGAGGCCTGCTCCTTCCTTGTTTTTCCTGCTGCCTATGGGCAGCCTCAGAGTGGGAGCCCCACAAGTCGGCTGTCTTGCCCTCCTGATTATTGTGGCACCAGTCAGGTTTCCTCTAGTATATCTCCTGCTGTAGTAAAAATGACAGCTACAGAGCTGAGTACACAGAGAACTAGACTTGGAATCAGAAAGACCTGAGTTCAAATGCAGCCTCAGACCCTTGCTAGCTGTGTGACCCTGGGCAAGTCACTGAACTTTTGTCTGCCTCAGTTTCCTCAGTTGTAAAATGAAGAGGCTCGATGCCCTCTTCATTCCCTTCCAGCTCTAAAGTTGTGATCACATCATAACTGCAATTCAGAACTGTTGCTAAGCCATTAATATTAGAGGTATCGAGCTGTGGTGGAAAGAAAACCAGCCTCCAAGTCACGTGACCTGGTCCTGCCACCCTTCACGCTTCCCCTTTGGGAGCCTCAGTTTCCTCCTCTGTGAAGTGGAGACTGTAACTGCCCTGCATTCCTCATGGGGCAGTTGCTTTTCAAAACTTAAGCACTCAAGAAATGGGAGTTCTTACTAACAGAACGCAGACATTCCCGACCGGAGCCTCGATTCTAAGTCCCCTCCAGTGGAGGCACAGGTTAAATCTGAAATAGCCAAGCAGCAGGTGGCCGAGAGCCAGCATGGGCTACGGGCTGGACAGACTGCCTCCAGATAATCAACAATTGACTGTTTAATTGTTACTCATCTCATGATTAGGTTAAGGGACAACGTGATGTAGAGGTCTTAGTGAGGGGGAGACCTCTGGATTTGGAGTCAGAACACCTGGGTTCCAGTCTTGTATCTGCTAGATACTACCTATGTGACCTTAAGGAGCCCTCTTTCCCTCTCCAGGCCTCAGTTTCCTCTCCTGTCAAGGGAAGGGGGTGGGGCAGCCTGGATTTAAATCCTGCTTCTGACATTTGCTAGCAGTGTGACCCTGGGTAAATCATTTCATCATTCCCAACCTTAGTGTCCTCATTTGGAAAACCAGGGAGTTGTACTCAGTGGCCTCTGAGATCCCTTCTAGCTCCCTCTCTGCAAAATTTCTCTGCATCTGTTGGGCAAGGGATGGACCTGTGATCTCATTGGATTAGGGAACTCTCCATTGAGGAAAGTCCCTCCACCAATGCAGGTTGGGGTCTTCCCTGCAACTTCTAGAGGTGTTTAGAGCACCGAAGTTAAGTGACTTAATTGGCACAGAGTAGGCACTTCCTGAATGTTTATTGATTGATTGGTTGAATAACACTAGTCCAGGGTCACAGAGTATAAAGGTGTCAGAGGCATGATTTGAACCCAGGTCTTTCTGATTTCAAGGTCTCTGCCTATGAACCTATAGCAAAGAGAAATGTTACTTTTTCCAGTAAGTCAAGGGAATCATAGGTTTAGAACTGGAAGGGTTCTTGAAGGCCATCTAGCACAACTCCCTCATTTTACAAATGGGTAAACTAAGGCCTCGGAGGGTGAAACGTCTTGCCCCAGGTCATATAGATATTAAGTAGCAGAGTTGGGATTCACATGCAGATCCTCTGGCTCCCAGTCCAACCCTCTTTCAGTTCACTTCAGTGGAAAGGGGGCTTTGTAGTAGGTGCCCCAGCAGTATGTATGGATCCCTGAAGCATCAGTGGCAGAAGTGGGCCCCACAGAGACTGTCTTCCTGTCGCCATCTTCACCTTGGTCCATTTCCGTAACTCTGTTTGCTGTATGATCCAGGTAGAACTAGAGTCTCTCTTCATTTCTTTTTTTTTCCTTCCTTTTTAAAAAAGGTTTTTCTTTTTTATTATGAACTTAACAAACATCAACCAACACAAAGATTTCAATATACAAAGAACAAAAAAAGAGCATATACAAAACTACCAACTTTTGTTACATACAGTGGAGGAGTTTTTAAGCATATATTACATTTAACATGGCAGTAACAAAACTGCCATATTCTCCCTTTCCAAACCTCCTTCTGTTTTCTCTGTGTGTTCCTTTTCTTTTTTTGCATCTCTATCACTACCCACCAACTCACCCTCCAAAAAACCCCTATTCCTAACAAATAATTATAGTCAAGCAAAAAAAAAAAATCAACACATTGGCCATTTCTGAAAATGAATGTTTCATTTTGTACCTGTAGTCAATCACCTTGACCAAGAGGTGGGAGGCTAGTTTCAGCATTAGCCTTCTGAAATTCTGATCTTTCCATTTCTTCCTTGGTGTTTGGGGTGCCCAGCAATGTCACCCCAGGGGATGTAGACCAGTATTCCAGGGGCAAGGGAAGTATTTTCTGGTTGGGTTTTCTGTGCATAAATCAACGGGCCTCACTCTGTTGCCTGTGTATCTCCCCCATCCTGGAGTTCTATTTGCAAAGAGCAAAGCATCTCAGAAATGCCCCCAGCCTGCCCATTTTGTACCTTTTTTATGCTTAGCAGCACTCTCTTTTCAACTCCTCAAGTGCCAAGTTTATTCATGGCTTCCCATCTCCTCTTCTCTCCTTGCTACTAAAATCTCTTCAGATTTCCATTCGAAGTCAGGTGCAAATGGCCAGTAATGGCTTAAAGTACTATCGGCATTTTAACAAGGCTCAGAACCAGAGCATGGAAAATAGGAGCACTCTGGGTGTAAGGAACAGCTTTGCAATCATCAGCACGGGCCCCACGTGGAATAGGCCCCCCCATCACCAGAGAGCACTTCTGGGAGTCTGGTTCCATTTTGATTGGGCCTATTATTGGGGGGGACTTTCTATTCAGGTATGGTTTGAACTGGATGGCCCTTGAGGTCCCCTCTGTCCCCTCCAGCGTGGAGGTGGCTGGGGTTCTGCAAGCCCAGTAGTGGTGTCAATGAGCTTTGCTTAGCCAGGAGCACAGAGCTGACTCCCGTGATACTGTTCTACTGTTCTCTCGCCCTTAGATTTGCACCAGCGAAGTGGAAACTCTCATGAGCCGCCTTCAGTGCACCTTTAAGCAGGAGATGACCGGGGTTGGAGCTAGCCTGGAGAAAAGGTGGAAGTTTTGTGGCTTTGATGGTCTCAAGATGACTTAATCTCCTTCCCTTTCACCACCCAAGATCCTGGGGAAAACAGTTATCCAAACCTGGGAAGTGATAAAAATCTATGTATTGTTTTTGTTGGTTTTCGTTTGGTTTTTTTTGTGATTGTTATGTAGAATTCGCTTTAGCCTTTTAGCTCCCCTTATGGAATTTATTGTAACAAGTGTGGATTATAGATAGCACAGCACCTTCTGCTAAAGGCCCTCGACAGACTGGCTCCAACCTTAAGTGTGGCCATTTCTCTCCCTTGGTGAGTTGGTTGGTTGACTTTTTTGAATGAAAACTTTCAGATGCTCGAAAAAAAATTACACTTGGGGTGTCTACTGTGTCTATGCCACTGTTCTCAAGCCTTGACATTTTCTTTCTTTTTTTTAAGCACACTGTTACTGGAAATGTTTTGACAATTTGTATGTGATGTGTTTTTCCAAAATCTTTTCATCTTATAAACATTTCTCTTCTCACGAGGAGCCGTTGGTAGAACTTCCAACACCTGAATCGTCTTTCCCCTCGGTAATGCTGCAGGAGGCAAGCCAGCCTAAACTCGGGCACCGGCAAGGGCACACACACACACACACACACACACACACACACACACACACACATGCAGGCACGTACACGTACACACACACACACACAAGTGTTTGGTAGAGATGCTTAATCTTGCCCATCTTTTGAAGACAGACCATGGTTCGTTCATAGGTTACTTTGGGTTTGTTTTTGTTTGTTTTAACAGAACAGTCATGAGCCAGAAGTTGACATATTTTCCAAAGTGGTTCTTCCTTCTCTATTAGGTAGCTTATTTCATAATTTACAAGGAAAACTAAATTTAAAAAAAAAAAAGGTCCAATGTATTGGCATCAGCAGCAGCCTAATCTGGCTGACAAGTTTACATAGTCTTCAGCATCATTATGTAAATAATCTGCTTCTAAAGGTGGGCGTATTTCATTTTCTACAAACTAGACAAAAAATGCCAACATCAGTAATGGGATTTATTTTCATATTCACTCTGCTCCAGCCTTTCACAGAATCAGTAAGCCCTTTCCTCCTGACATCAGTGTGCCAATCAAGAGCTCACCCACTGCTGCAAATATTGTGTTTACTTCCTGTTCAATGTTTCCAAAGAGATGCTCTGAGTATCACTAGCTCATTGTACTTTCACAAAAGGACCAGGGTTTCCTCAGTACTGGGGGGAGGGGGCAGCTTGTGCCCCTGAGACAGGGCCCTCCAGGCTGCCAGGACCTCCTGCAGTTTGCATTTGAGGGTCTGGTTCAGAAGTTCTGCTTAGTTGTTTAATGGAGACAGGTTGGGGCTGAACATCCAGAGACAAATAGGTCTGGCCTCTTACGTGGTGCTTTTTTTTTTTCGAAATCAAGCATCCCTGCCCTTTAATACTGGCTTAAAATAGTGTGCTTGTGTCTGCAAAGAACATGAGGAGTATTTCAGGAAAATACCTTGTAAACGAGATGTCAGTACTGTTTCCAGTTGTATTTTTCAAATAATAAAACAAAAAAATTTTATGCCATCTTTTGGTGTCATGTCTGAACTCATTTGCACTGTCCAGATAGGAGGTCCCACATTCCATTTCTAGCTCATCAGGTATGTTGTAGATCTTACCTATCCCTCTTTGGACACTGAAAGTAGGGCTTCTCCCTCAGGTGCCCTTCTGGGCCACGAAGAGGAAGGATTAGTACTGCATTGGCAAGATAAGTAAGTAATATCGATATCATGCTTCCAGAGAGGAGTAGAGAGAGGCCGCAGCCATGCATTTGACCTGGAGCCTTCCGTGTCCTGCTGAGCTCAATCTCTGGCCTCCTTCAGGAATGGGAGAGATGCCTTCCACTTAATGATTAACATACCCTACACATCCCAGTGTTTCTGAAGTCTTAAATTCAACTGGTCTAAAACGGAATTCATTATCTTTTCCCCAAACCCTCCTGCCTTCCAAACTTCCCTATTACTGTTGAACGCAATATTGGGACACCGCTCCCAAGTACCGCGATCCTCCCAGTCCTCCAGGCTCACGACCTAGGAGCCATGCTGAATCAGGCTCACAATCAGAGTCTGGAGGCTGGATTCAAACCCAGTTCTTTCTGATCCCAAGTCCACCCCTATATTCAGTACACCACAGCAAAACAATTCTTTTTCCCATGGATCCATGAATTCTGTGAATCTCAGATCCTGGGGTGAGGCCACAAAAAGCAGCTTCAGAGAGCTGTAAGGCCACAGCCCACATCCTGTGGGCTTCTCTGGAGAATGACCATCATTCCGATCCACAAGCCAATGCCCCCACCGGCTTTGGGGTTAGTGATGTAGGAAGGCCCATCTCTGGGGGCACAGATTTAGAGACGATTTTAAGGGAGATTTTGGGCTTATAAACCCAGAGAAGACCACACCTGCTACCTCCAAATATCTGAAAAGCTGTGTTCTGCTTGTCCCCTGAAGGACAGCCCTAGGATCCCTAGAGGGAAGGTACGGGAGTCAGACAACAGTCAACAAATATTTGTTTGGCTCTTACCACATGCCAGGCACTGTGCTGAGTACTGGAGACACAAAGAAAGGCAACAGACAATTCCTGCCCTCAAGGAACTTCTAGTCTAATAAGGGAGAAGACATGCAAACAACCCTGTACAAACAAGCTACAGCCAAGGTAAAAGGGAGATGATCAGAGGGCAAAGTCAAGAGAGAGAGGTAAGGAGGGAGAGTATTCCAGGCATAGGGGCAGCCATTGTTGGGACGGGGAGTGTAATGTTCCAGGAACAAGGCCAGCGTCACCAGAGGAGGTAGGGAGGGGTGAAGTGTAAGAAAACTGGAAAGATGACAAGGGCCGAGATATGAAGGCCTTTGGATACCAGAGGATTTTATATTTGATCCTGGGGGCAATAGGAAGTCACTGGAGTTGACTGAACAGAGGGTGACATGGTCAGATATACCCTTTAGGAAGATCAATTTGACAGCTGAGGAGGATGGACTGGAGTGCAGAGAGACTAGGGAGAGGCA
Source organism: Vombatus ursinus (assembly GCF_900497805.2). NCBI lineage: Eukaryota > Metazoa > Chordata > Mammalia > Diprotodontia > Vombatidae > Vombatus > Vombatus ursinus. The sequence continues at coordinate 532,691 of NW_020943841.1, forward strand.
GAGCCACCAGCAGGCTGACCTGGGCCTGATGTAAGGAGGCATTTCCTAACCCTGAGAAGTAGCAGAAATACGTAAAGCTGACCTCCAAAATTCTGGCTTGGAAGCCCAAAAGGAGAGAGCCCAGGCAGGAAGCTGAGAGTAAGAAAAGGCTTGGAGACTGTTGGGGTCCTCTCTGTGAAGATTACAAGTATGGTACCCATCCCCCAACAGTACTCTCTGCAAAGAGCCAGCAGTCCATTTTTTGAACCCGGCTTGTGCCTAAGCCAGCTGCCTAGTAGGTGGTGCAGTAGGTCAAGCACTGGGCCTGGAGTTAGGAAGACCTGAATTCAAATCCAGCCTCATGTATTTCCTAGCTGGTGACCCTGGGGAAGTCACTTCACCTCTGTCTGCCTAGGTTTCCTCAACTGTAAAATGGGAATCATAATAGTACCTACCTCCCAAGATTGTTGTGAAGATCAAATAAGATAATATTTGTAAAGTGCTTAGCACAGTGCCTGGCACTCCCTTCCTTCCTCCTTTACTCCCTTCTTTCCTCCTTCCTTCTTTCTTTCCCTCCTTTCCTCCTTCCTTCTTTCCCTCCTTCCTCCCCTCTTTCCCCCTTCCTCTTCTCTTTCCCCCTTCCTTCCTCCCTCCTTTACTCCCTTCTTTCCTCCTTCCTTTCTTTCTCTTTCCTCCTTCCTTCCTCCCTTCTTCCTTCCTTCCTCCTTCCTTCTTTCCCTCATTCTTCCCTTCTTTCTCCCTTCCTTCCTCCCTCCTTTAATCCCTTCTTTCCTCCTTCCTTCCTCCCTCCTTCCTT